>NC_069500.1:1170876198-1171176198 GCF_027579735.1 Bombina bombina
CAAAACGCCTTTATATGCCATCCCCCCACATCACAACTAATAATAAAATCTATTAACCTCAAACTGCCATCCCCCACAATGCAATGTACATATTTAAACTATTAACCTCTAATCCACCAACCCCTACATCGCAAAGTATCTAATAAATATATTAAACCCTAATCCGCCACCCCCCCCACATCGCAAATTACCTAATAAATGTATTAACCCCTAATCTGTTACCCACCCAAATGCAAACTATCTAATTACACTATTAACCCCATATCCGGCAAACCCCCACAACACAATCTACCTATTAACACTATTAACCCCTAATCCGACAACTCCCCACAACGCAATCTACCTAATAAGCCTATTAACCCATATACGGTGTGTGTGTGTGTCTAAATATATATATATATATATACAGTATGTCTAAATATGTCTATGTATGTGTGTGTGTATATATATATATATATATATATATATATATACTATATATGTGTGCATTTATGTATGTACATGCATATTTATGTTTTTATATGTGTACATAGGCGTATACATTCATATTTACACATATATACACATTTATATACATATATACACACTATTGAGTCCTTTCCAGTTAAACACCTTGAAACATGAAATATCCATTTTATGAAGTTTAATGTATTTTAATGTGTTTTGAATAGAAGTACTTTGCATTCCAATGTTCTTCACTTAGAAGAAATTGTTGTTTGCATTTTAAAATAAATAATTCTATATAAATTTGTATATACAGTATAGCTACTGTATATGCATATATACAGTATTTAAATAAATATATAGGTGAATATATATATATATATATTAAAAAAAATAACTAGATAGATAGATAGATAGATAGATAGATAGATAGATAGATAGATAGATAGATAGGAAAGGTCAAGGTCAGCACTCTGGATAACACAGATTCAAAAGTATCTACTAAATAAAACAATTTCACACAATAAATTTGGTTGGGTATCACTTACTAGGAGTTACCTCAATCAATATGACGTAAGTTGCCGCATCTGTAAGGAAGGACCTCCGGTAGAATGTGGCCAGAATCCCTGTGACTGGTAGCCTTCCTGATCTTTTGGAGTATGGCAGAGATTTTTTTCTCCACATGTATGCTCTCCTTTGCTGTGCTCTGCAACTAATCTGTCAGATCCTGTCATTCAACACCTTTAAGAGACTCTTATTCTAGGAATGAAGATTCTTATGCTCTTAGGGGAGGGCAATCTTTTTGGCTTCACATATAGAAGCACAGTGAAGGCTCTCTGTGAAAGGAAAGGAGAGAGAGCACTAACTGCACAGGGAGCTGTCTGATGTTAACCATGTCTGCCTTGACACAGGCTCACTGTCCAGGAGATTCCCTATTATAAATAAATGGTTCTCTTTCTTTAAATGCATAGCAGGTCATAGAGGAAGGGAAATATGTGCTGTGTGGCAGCCTAACCTCCCTGGTGACTACTGTTACAGGTAATTGCTATTTTAAGGTAATCAGCTGTATCTTAGAATGATATGTGAACCCTCATTTGAAATAGGATACACCTCCTGAAATATGGGCTTTGCAAGAGCACTCTACCGAACCATGTGCAATAAGAAAGTGATTTTGCCACTGTACATTATTATGTATTACAATGAACTAGTAGGGAAGTTTGCAGGATTACTGAATAAGTTAAAACTGAACAGTCAAAATAGGCACATTATTTTTATAACATGCAATACAAAATATATTTAGGACTAGATTACAAGTGAAGCGCTAATTTATTGAGTGCCCACAAATGGGCAAATTCGCCAGTTTACAGGTGCACAGTAAATAACCAAACATTACAAGTGCAAACACGCAGTAGCAATTAGCGCTCAGAAGATTAACCAGAGATCAGATCTCTGGTTACTTTTTTAAATGTCCCCCAATTTATTTTTAAAAAAAAACAAAAAAGAAAACCTGTTGAAAGCAGGGTTAAAAGTGACTGGAGTAGGGTTTCAGAAAAAAAAACAGCACTGAAAAGTGCCTTTGCTTTGCAGTCTATGGGGACTATGTTATTTCTGTTAATATATTTGTATATGCACATATTACCACATAAATATACATGTATAAGCATATACATATATATTATACTTGTTGCCCATCGCTGCGTGACTTACCCCCTTCACTGCGGAGCCTATGTAAGCGTGCTCTTCTTTGCAATGTGAACGCGAGGTACTTTGTGTGCGCTGGTTTCGCGGAAGCAATATTTTGTGCTCAACTTGTAATCTGGCCCTTAAGCGGTAAAATTATATCAACATTAAAACAAAAAGTACTACACATGTTGTCATGGTATTATTAAGTGTGGGCAAATTACTTAGGCAAATACAATATTAGATATAAAAAAAATGAAACCTACTCAGTCATATTTGTCATCATGAAATAAGGAAGGGATATAAGAATTATAGTATTTCATACAATGGTTTAGAATATAATAGTATTTTCCATGCATAATATATTAATAGCATGTTTTTTTTCCAAATCCCCCCCCCCCCCCCAAATAAGTTGTTTTGGTGCTATTTATCTTTAAACCTAACATTTTTGAGCAAATAAAACAATGTAGTGGATATGGTTTATTAAATAAAAATATACAGGTCCATGCCATCCGGTATGAAAGGCGGTACCTGGCACCCTCTCCAAAAAGCTTTTTTGAGCTTGTGGGTGCAATTTGGAAAGTCTACAAGGTGTAAGGTATCACTTAGTGCTTGAGGTTTAAAGGATCATCAGATCCATGAGGAATGCTTATTTCAATTGTCAGACTCGAAACCTGTCCGCCTGGTGAAATGTTGGCTGACCCTTACTGTCCAGATGAGTGTCAATAGGCCTTCCATAGGAAACAGTAGGGATCTCTGCCTATAAAAAGATCTGTCAACATTACCAATAAATGCAGTAAATTTAATGCAATTGCTAATCTCACCTTAGAAAAGTTGACAAGACGAGTATGTGTCGAAAGGTGAACCTAAGCTGGCGGATATAGTTGGCAACATTAGAAACTCTCAACAATGTTTACCCATTAAAATACTGGTTACTCCCATAGAACGCCCTTAAGAAGCTTCCATGTAACACCTATATATTTGTAATGTATGCAATCAGCATTGTAAATTAAAAATAAAAATAAATAAACCAAAATGAGTGTGTATTTGGGGGGGGGGGGGGTGTATTGCACCTGTGCATGCAGTGTGTTATAAGTATCTATTAAACTGCATAATAGTATATTATGGGCTAGATTACAAGTGAGGTGCAAAACATTTTGTGTTAGAGCAATCATGTTTTTGCAAGCCATTTTTTGCTGATATTCCCTGATAATGGAGCAAAATCGCAATTGATCTCAGAGATGTGGTTAACTGTTTTCCGAACCAAAAAGTTGCACAAATCCTTCAAAAATACATTACAAAGCACAGTTACACTCATATTAACATTGTCTAATAAAAAATATTTTTTAAAAATATTGCACAAAATAGTTATAAGAGCTTAAAGATTGAAGATTTCGGGTGCTAGAAACAAAAAGGCAGTCAAATGGCTTTAACATTGAGACACATACATATACATTGCTAAAGATGTATTTGTATGTATACATATATATACAAACCCATATAATGAAATGAAATATAAATATAAAGATATTTCCTCTCTAAGTGTTCACAGTTCACATGGGGTTAAGTATTTATTCCAGCTTAAACTTGCCAATTAAATTTTAACCAATTGGATTTTCCCAGCCACCTTAAATAGGTGAGCAGGGATTTTACCTGTAGCTATGATTACGCCGTAAGCGGCGAAACATGTCAGCAGCAGTTTTTTCACAAGTTTTGTTGGAGTTGTGAGACATGCCGATTTCTGATCATGTATTCATGGATTTTTATTTTTAAACTGAAATAAATCGAGTTTTGGATCTGCAAAAAGTCTCTGCAATTTGTTTCTTATTGCTATACATATATATATATATATATATATATATATATACAGGTATATATATTTATATATGTGACATATGTATTTAGTCATATATACACATATAAAAACATTAATTATGTACACATATATATGTGCATTATAGCCCTTTGCCATTAGGCAGATAAAAACATGATAATAATGTATTTAAAGTAAATATTTTACATAAGCTAATGCAAATATGCTATGTTGTTTGCGCGATGGGTGTTTTTTTCTTTTCCATTGACTAATGCGAAAAGGCAATGGCGTTTGCACGATCTCGGGTGTTAGGCTTTTTCCCACTTTTTCTTCTCCGTTGTTCTCTATGGGGGAATACAAGCATGCGCACACGAAAACCTGTTGCTATTTGGGTTAATGCTAGTGCAAAATACATTTTTTTTAACGTGTAATACAAACGCAACCCGACAAGCTAAAAAGTGAAAATCCTAGCGAAGTTTTTTATGTATTTAAAGAAAGTTTGTCCTATAAAAAATGTAATTTTAACTATTGGAGTGTTCTTTTCTTTTTTTGGAAGGAGGTATTGTGTGGGGGATATTAATGTTCCATAGATTACAGTAGCTGCAGATTTTTCTTTTACAAGTGCTGTTATTTTTTAAACATTGCACTATATAAAACATATTTTTAGGAATTAGCAGTTTTTTCACTGTACTGTACACATTTAGTCCTAATATCATTACCATACTATATCAAAAATTTTCAATATAAATAACACATTTGTTACAGTGTGGCCGCAATATTACAAGTAAACCCATTTAATACTGTGTAAACATAGTTTGATACATTTCTAATATTGTGATCGCACTATACCAAATGTTTTAATTACATTTATATTTTAATTTCTATATATAAAGTAGAAAGCTGCTGTTTTTTTTCTAAAACATTTATTTTGTGGACTGTATTTCTGGATGTTTGTTTGGCTAATTTTAATACCAGATAATACATGTATGTAATAATCAGCATATACAATGCGATACAGTATATATATTTTTGCCCAATATTCTTTAATGCCAAAATCAAGTGAAATAAATTTAAATATTTATTTTTTTCAATGCAAATAGCATGCAGAAGTTAATCATATGTTTACTATAACAAACAAATCATAAATTGAAACGCCATTCATTGGAACTTAAAATAATGCACATACCTTGTGTGTGTTACATTTTGCATCTCTGTAGCTTTATTTTTATTATTTTTACATATGAGCTCCATATGCAAGAAATCTTCTTTAAAGATGTCTTTCCATTTTAACCATCCCTTTACAGGCAGCAGATTATTGTAAAACATCTAGGGCCGATCCGATATGCAGCATCGCCCGCAAAAGCCGGCGATGCCAAATATTGCGCTGGTTTGGTATCCTATATACGGCGTAACATAGAAGTTACGCTCGTATATTTCACCCTTCGGCCGTAGTTTTTTGGCCCATAGAGTGATATACCAAACCCGCGCAGTTTGGTATCCAATATACAGCGTAAGGACTTACGTGGCGAAAATGGAGAAATCTTACTCCATTTTCATCTCGCCACAAAATGCAGGCGTAGTAAGCCTTACGCTGAGTATTGGAGCCCCGTAACTCCCTAAACTGCCTGCAAAATAAAACCTAGCGTATGCGCAATGTCTATCTACCTGTCAACCGCAATTCCATGCCGCAATCCCAAATAAAGTGTTTAACCCTAAACTGCCACTCCCGGACCCCGCCGCCACCTACATTATATGTATTACCCCTTAATCTGATCCCCCTACACCGCCGCCAGCTATATTAAATGTATTACCCCCTA
This sequence comes from Bombina bombina, assembly GCF_027579735.1. NCBI lineage: Eukaryota > Metazoa > Chordata > Amphibia > Anura > Bombinatoridae > Bombina > Bombina bombina. Next base: position 1,170,881,953 of record NC_069500.1, read on the forward strand.
ATCTGATCCCCCTACACCGCCGCCACCTATATTAACTATATTAACCCCTAATCTGAGCCCCCTACACGGCCGCCACCTATATTAAATTTATTAACCCCTAATCTGAGCCCCCTACACCGCCGCCACCTATTTTAAATATAGTAACCCCTAATATGATCCCCCTACACGGCCGCCACCTATATTAACTATATTAACCCCTAATCTGAGCCCCCTACACTGCCGCCACCTATATTAACTATATTAACCCCTAATCTGAGCCCCCTACCCCTCCGCCACCTATATTAAATTTATTAACCCCTAATCTAATCCCCCTACACTGCCGCCACATATATTACATTTATTAACCCCTAATCTAATCCCCTTACACCGCCGCCACTATATTAAATTTATTAACCCCTAATCTAATCCCCCTATACTGCCGCCACCTATATTAAATTTATTAACCACTAAACCTAAGTCTAACCCTAACATCCCCTAACAATTATTATTTAAATAAATCTAAATAATATTAATATTATTAACTAAATTATTTCTATTTAAAACTAAATACTTACCTATAAAATAAACCCTAAGATAGCTACAATATAATTAATAATTACATTGTAGCTATTTTAGGGTTTATATTTATTTTACAGGTAACTTTGTATTTATTTTAACTAGGTACAATAGCTATTAAATAGTTATTAACTATTTAAGAGCTACCTAGTTAAAATAATTACCAAATTACCTGTAAAATAAATCCTAACCTAAGTTACCATTACACCTAACACTACACTATCAATAAATTAATTAAATAAACTACAATTATCTAAACTAAAATACAATTAAATACACTAAACTATGTTACAAAAACAAACAAACACTAAATTACAAAAATAAAAAAAGATTACAAGAATTTTAATCTAATTACACCTAATCTAAGCCCCCTAATAAAATAAAAAAGCCCCCCAAAATAATAAAATTTCCCTACCCTAAACTAAATTACAAAAGTAATCAGCTCTTTTACCTGTAAAAAAAACAACAACCCCCCCATTACAACCCACCACCCACACCCCTACCCTAAAACCTAAGTGGTCCTTACCTGTCCTGAAGACCGGCGGAGGAGAAGGTCCTGTTCCAGGCGGTGAAGTCTTCTTCCAAGCGGCGACATCTTCTTCTTCCAGGAACCAGCCGGCGTGGAGCGGAGGAGTTGAAGCTCTTATTCTATTGGCTATTCAAATCAGCCAATAGAATTACAGTAGCTCTCATCCGATTGGCTGATTTGGATTTGAAGGCTCAAATCAGCCAATAGGAATTCAAGGGACACCATTTTTAATTGCGTACCTTGAATTCCTATTCAGTATACGGCGGAGATCGTATGAAGAGGATCCTCCATGCTCCATGGCTCCGGTCTTTAGTTCCAGCATCGCCGATCTTCGGTTCCAGCATCGCTGGTCTTCAGTTTCAGAGTGGACGGTCTTCAGCTCCGCAGTCATCGGTCTTCAACTCCTCCGCTCCGCGCCAGCTGGTTCCTGGAAGAAGAAGATGTCGCCGCTTGGAAGAAGACTTCACCGCCTGGAACAGGACCTTCTCCGCCGGTCTTCAGGACAGGTAAGGACCACTTGGGGGTTAGACTTAGGTTTTTTTAAGGGGGGATCGGGTGGGTTTTAGAGTAGGGGTGTGTGGGTGGTGGGTTGTAATGGGGGGGTTGTTGTTTTTTTTTCAGGTAAAAGAGCTTACTTTGGGGCAATGCCTCGCAAAAGGCCCTTTTAAGGGCTGGTAATAGAGCTGATTACTTTTGTAATTTAGTTTAGGGTAGGGACATTTTATTATTTTGGGGTGCTTTTTTATTTTATTAGGGGGCTTAGATTAGGTGTAATTAGCTTAAAATTCTTGTAATCTTTTTTTATTTTTTGTAATTTAGTGGGGGGGGTTGTAATATAGTTTAGTGTATTTAATTGTATTTTAGTTTAGATAATTGTAGTTTATTTAATTAATTTATTGATAGTGTATTGTTAGGTGTAATGGTAACTTAGGTTAGGATTTATTATACAGGTAATTTGGTAATTATTTTAACTAGGTAGCTATTAAATAGTTAATAACTATTTAATAGCTATTGTACCTAGTTAAAATAAATACAAAGTTACCTGTAAAAAAATATAAACCGTAAAATAGCTATAATGTAATTATTAATTATATTGTAGCTATCTTAGGGTTTATTTTATAGGTAAGTATTTAGTTTTAAATAGGAATAAAATAGTTAATAATATTAATATATTTAGATTTATTTAAATAATAATTAAGCTAGGGGGTGTTAGGGTTAGACTTAGGTTTAGTGGTTAATATATTTAATATAGGTTGCGGTGATGTAGGGGGATTAGATTAGGGGTCAGTAAATTTAATATAGGTGGCGGCAGTGTAGGGGGATTAGATTAGGCGTTAATAAATTTAATATAGGTGGCAGCGGTGTAGGGGGATTAGATTAGGGGTTAATAAATGTAATATAGGTGGTGGCAGGGTAGGGGGCTCCGATTAGGGGTTAATATAGTTAATATAGGTGGCGGCGGTGTAGGGGGATCATATTAGGGGTTAATATATTTAAAATAGGTGGCGGCAGTGTAGGGGGATTAGATTAGGGGTTAATATATTTAAAATAGGTGGCGGCTGTGTAGGGGCTCAGATTAGGGGTTAATATAGGTGGCGGCAGTGTAGGGGGGTCAGATTAGGGGGTAATACATATAATATAGGTGGCGGTGGGGTCCAGGAGCAGCGGTTTAAGGGTTAATACATTTATTGTTAGGAGTGAGAGGGGGGGATTGCGGATAGAGGGCTATACGTGTCTGGCTATTTTTGGGAGGCATGTTAGATAGTAACGGCAGATTTAAGTTTTTTTAGGCGGCGGCAGTAAGTCACTGGTGACTCCAGAAATTTGTACTTACGCTTATTTCTGGACATCGCTAGTTTGTCCGACTTACGGCACTTTATCAACTGTCGGTGCCGTATATGTGATAGCTCGCTGTGCGAGGTGAAACTACTGGAGGCACAGGTTTCCACGCTTGTGCCGAAACCTGCGCCGCCCCTAGGGGTTTTTTTTTTGTTTTTTTTTGGGGGGGGGGGTTTAAAGACAAAAACAAAACAAAACATTAAAACAATTTTATTAATACAAAAAATGCTTTGGGGTTCTCTGCAGTTTCAGATTTTTAATGACAAAGTATATAAGCAAATTAAACCTATTTCAATATTTATCACTAAGCTAATACAATATTTTATCACTGTTGCTATCAGTTGTGGTTCAAGTTCCATCAAAATGCTGATGTTATTAAGTCAATGGTATCTTATGATTAAAATAGGAAAAAAGATAGATGTATCCAGCCAAATTAAAGGGACAGTAAAGTCATAATTAGACATTCATGATTTAGCCAATTTTAGACACAGCATAGAATTTTAAACAACTTTTCAATTTACTTTTACTATTATTAATTTGCTTCCTTCTTTTATTATCCTTTGCTGAAAGGTCTATCTAGGAAACCTCAGGAGCAGCAAATAACCTAGGTTCTAGCTGCTGATTGGTGGCTGCATATATATATATATATACATAAATATATATATATATATATATATATATACCGATTGTCATTGTCTCACCCATATGTTCAGTTAGAAACCAATAGTGTATTGCTGCGCCTTCAACAAATGATACCAAGAGAATTAAGGAAATTTGATAATAGAAGTAAACTGGAAAGTTGTTTAAAATTGTATGTTCTACATAAATCATGAAAGAAAAATGTTGGGTTTCATGTCCCTTTAATAATGATAAATAACATAAATAAAATAATTTTTTATTTGAAAAGTATAAAGACATATTGCAAACCACAAGGTGGCTATACAGTAACAAAGGAGACAGTCTATGTTTGAGTAAAACACATCTCTCACTCAGTGCTATCATATTTAATTGTTTATTAATAAAAAAAAAGTGACAGAGTATATTATTGGAAAAAATAAAAATTTAGAGAGCAAATAGATGACAACAAATATGATGTCTTCAAACAGCAATTCGATGAAAAGGGTAAGATAAAATAAATAACAGAGAGATAGTAGAGAATATGACCACAGTGTAGTATATAGCTGGAATACAGGAAACAGCCTTAAATCATGAGCAAGAAAATCTAGCGGTAGTAATAGAGTAACTTTTCAAGCTTTGATACCAATACATCAATGGATAGCCCTTGTTCATCAACTCCTGTTAGATCTAAAGATTTTGTCAGCAGACTCTCTAGGGGCCAGACCTAAAGAAAATGATGTTCCTAAGAACTTTGATAGATTTGTTACCTAATTAGAAGAAAGGTAAAAACTAAACTTTTTTTATTAAAAAAAAAGAAGAAAAACAATATGGTTTAGCTATCAGGGAAGAACAAGCTACTGTTTACTGATTTAAAATTTAGTTTGGAAGGCAGCAAATTGTCATCCTTTGCACAAATTATTTAGGATGGTAATGTACCATCCTCCTGTGATCTACCTTCCGATGAAGATCCTGAGGAAAACTCCTCAACAGCGCTTGATTTGGAAATCAATCTGGCCCTGGAAATGTTTGAAGACCCCAGCCCCCCAAGAACAGCCTCCCAACCCAGTCTTCATGCACACAAGGCTCGCTTAGTGACCTCCCTGCCCAAAGGATGTGGCCCTGTGGCACCACTGGCCCACCAGCCCCTTGAGGAATCTCCTGGTATTCCCTACTGGCCTTTCCGGCACTGCCCACCAACATCAGGGAAAGGAGACTGAAGTGTTTGTAACAATCTTCCTTTGTGACATTACTATGTGTATGCATGCTTATATCAAAGGAAACAAGAACTTCTCTGTAGCTGCCAAGATAGCCTTTGTTTTGAAGCAGCTGCTGAAGGAGAAGGACTTCAAAATGTCATATTTCAGCCTTCATGCCATAAGACCCTAATCCTGAGACTACAAAAATAATTTTTACATTGACGGGAGGGGGCTGTAACAGAGCTGTTACTTACCTACAGTTTGCACTAGAGGGACAAGTGAACCCTTTTTTATGTATAACTATGTCTGCCTGTTGTGGTGGACGTGTCCATGGTTACCTTTGGTGTGAACTGTGATTGGATGCACTCACTATAAAGAGCAGACTCAGTGCATGTGGAGTCATCCTATGACTAAGTGCCACACGGCACGAAACGCGTAAGGACTCCTCCCCTCTGTCCCTGTCTGATATTTGAGTGTGACTTTTTAACAGTTCTGAATAAACTGCAAGATTTACCCTGATTCTTTGAGTGCTGCCTTCTCTCTCTTGTTCTCTTGCTGTTCTGGCTGTCATCTGACTGCGGTAGTTGTCTTCTCCTCTGGACTGAACAACGCTTTTCCTTTTTCACAAGTGAACTCTTCCCCATTTCAAAGTCCCATTTTCCAATGAGGGGTCACTTGTCTCTGCATGCATTTGATCACTGTTAAAAATGGTGAACACTTGCTCCACTAGAAACTAAGTCATTTTTAGTCAAAGGGGTTGGGGCTTTTATAGGGCACCTATCTCCTTCTTAGATTTAATTAGAGGAATATAAGAATATATTTCTCATGTGATAATGGTGAACACCTGCCCCAGTTAAGCAGCAGTGGAATGCCTGATGACAGGGAGAGGGCAATTTTTTAACTCCTATTCTCCCCATAAAATAAAGAGGGGTATGAGACTCCATTTTACTCCTACTATCAATTGTTCTTCATTCTCTTGTTATATTTATTTAAAAAGCAGGAATGTAAAGCTTAGGAGCAGAACTATTTTAGGTTCAACACCCTGGATAGTGCTTGCTTATTGCTGGCTACATTTAGCAATCCAATAAGCAAGCATAACCCAAATACTGAACCAAAAATGGGCTGGCTCTTAAGCTTAACATTCCTGATTTTTAAATAAAGATAGCAAGAGAATGAACAAAAATTGATAATAGGAGTAAATTAGAAAGTTTCTTAAAATTCCATGCTCTATCTGAATCATTAAAGAAAAACATTTGGGTTTAATGTCCCTTTAAAGATAACATATAGCATACATAAAAACATGCAATAACTCTTGCATGATGGGTTTAAAATATTTCAAATGCAAATGAGGGGTCTCGAGCCCCTTCAGGTGACAGGCAAATGCTATAGAAATTGAAACCATGTTTAAATGCTGTCCCTTTAAAGGGCCATAATACCCAAATGTTTAAACACTTGAAAGTGATGCAGCATAGCTGTAAAAAGCTGACTAGAAAATATCACCTGAACATCTCTATGTAAAAAAAGACAGATATTTTACCTCAAAAGTTTCTCAGTAGCCACATCCCATTGTAAAGAACTTCTAAGCAGCATATCAGTATGTCTGTCCCGGGACAGCCGAAGGGATAAACCTCATGCACTGTCATCTTATTTCCCAATTCAGTGTAAGGAAGTTTACTATGAAATCTCATGAGAGTTAAGTCAAATCTCATGAGATCACAGTAAAAGAGTTCATGACCTCAGCACTGCTGATGCTGATTGGCTGCTGTTCATTTCTTCATTTTTTTTTTTTTTTTATACCTGCAGCTGGGCAATAACTATAGTATAACTTTTTACACAGAACTTACTCTGGTGAGCTGAGGAAATTGTGAGATAAAATATCTTCCTTTTTTACATAGAGATGCTCAGGTGATATTTTCCTTTCAGCTTTTTACAGTTATACTGCATCAGTTTCAAGTGATTTAGCATATATTATATTATGTCTCTTTAAGTTAAGTATTCCTCTTTTTTTAAATCCTTATTCAAATTAGGAAAGTAATAGAAATTGTACATTGAAAATCAAGAATTAAAAGAACATTGAACATAGTTTTCTATTCTACAAATGACTGAGAAGAATGTTTCAAGGAAGCTGAAACAAAAACATAATTTATGTAAGAACTTACCTGATAAATTCATTTCTTTCATATTAGCAAGAGTCCATGAGCTAGTGACGTATGGGATATACATTCCTACCAGGAGGGGCAAAGTTTCCCAAACCTCAAAATGCCTATAAATACACCCCTCACCACACCCACAAATCAGTTTAACGTATAGCCAAGAAGTGGGGTGATAAGAAAAAAGTGCGAAAGCATAAAACATAAGGAATTGGAATAATTGTGCTTTATACAAAAAAATCATAACCACCACAAAAAGGGTGGGCCTCATGAACTCTTGCTAATATAAAAGAAATTAATTTATCAGGTAAGTTCTTACATAAATTATGTTTTCTTTCATGTAATTAGCAAGAGTCCATGAGCTAGTGACGTATGGGATAATGACTACCCAAGATGTGGATCTTCCATGCAAGAGTGACTAGAGAGGGAGGGATAAAATAAAGACAGCCAATTCCGCTGAAAATAATCCACACCCAAAATAAAGTTTAAATCTTATAATGAAAAAAACTGAAATTATAAGCAGAAGAATCAAACTGAAACAGCTGCCTGAAGTACTTTTCTACCAAAAAGAAGAAGAAAACACATCAAAATGGTAGAATTTAGTAAAAGTATGCAAAGAAGACCAAGTTGCTGCTTTGCAAATCTGATCAACCGAAGCTTCATTCCTAAACGCCCAGGAAGTAGAAACTGACCTAGTAGAATGAGCTGTAATCCTTTGAGGCGGAGTTTTACCCGACTCGACATAAGCATGATGAATTAAAGATTTCAACCAAGATGCCAAAGAAATGGCAGAGGCCTTCTGACCTTTCCTAGAACCGGAAAAGATAACAAATAGACTAGAAGTCTTTCGGAAATTCTTAGTAGCTTCAACATAATATTTCAAAGCTCTAACTACATCCAAAGAATGCAATGATCTCTCCTTAGAATTCTTAGGATTAGGACACAATGAAGGAACCACAATTTCTCTACTAATGTTGTTAGAATTCACAACCTTAGGTAAAAATTTAAAAGAGGTTCGCAACACCGCCTTATCCTGATGAAAAATCAGAAAAGGAGACTCACAAGAAAGAGCAGATAATTCAGAAACTCTTCTAGCAGAAGAGATGGCCAAAACAAACAAAACTTTCCAAGAAAGTAATTTAATGTCCAATGAATACATAGGTTCAAACGGAGGAGCTTGAAGAGCCCCCAGAACCAAATTCAAACTCCAAGGAGGAGAGATTGACTTAATAACAGGTTTTATACGAACCAAAGCTTGTACAAAACAATGAATATCAGGAAGATTAGCAATCTTTCTGTGAAAAAGATCAGAAAGAGCAGAGATTTGTCCTTTCAAGGAACTTGCCGACAAACCTTTATCCAAACCATCCTGAAGAAACTGTAAAATTCTCGGAATTCTAAAAGAATGCCAGGAAAAATGATGAGAAAGACACCAAGAAATGTAAGTCTTCCAAACTCGATAATATATCTTTCTAGATACAGATTTACGAGCCTGTAACATAGTATTAATCACAGAGTCAGAGAAACCTCTTTGACAAAGAATCAAGCGTTCAATCTCCATACCTTTAAATTTAAGGATTTGAGATCCTGATGGAAAAAAGGACCTTGTGACAGAAGGTCTGGTCTTAACGGAAGAGTCCATGGTTGGCAAGAGGCCATTCGGACAAGATCCGCATACCAAAACCTGTGAGGCCATGCTGGAGCCACCAGCAGAACAAACAAGCATTCCTTTAGAACCTTGGAGATTACTCTTGGAAGAAGAACTAGAGGCGGAAAGATATAGGCAGGATGATACTTCCAAGGAAGTGACAATGCATCCACTGCTTCCGCTTGAGGATCCCTGGATCTGGACAGATACCTGGGAAGTTTCTTGTTTAGATGAGAAGCCATCAGATCTATTTCTGGAAGTCCCCATTTTGAACAATCTGAAGAAATACCTCTGGGTGAAGAGACCATTCGCCCGGATGTAACGTTTGGCGACTGAGATAATCCGCTTCCCAATTGTCTATACCTGGGATATGAACCGCAGAAATTAGACAGGAGCTGGATTCCGCCCATACCAGAATTTGAGATACTTCTTTCATAGCCAGAGGACTGTGAGTCCCTCCTTGATGATTGATGTATGCCACAGTTGTGACATTGTCTGTCTGAAAACAAATGAACGATTCTCTCTTTAGAAGAGGCCATGACTGGAGAGCTCTGAAAATTGCACAGAGTTCCAAAATATTGATTGGTAATCTCACCTCCTCAGATTCCCAAACCCCTTGTGCTGTCAGAGACCCCCAAACAGCTCCCCAACCTGTCAGACTTGCATCTGTGGAAATTACAGTCCAGGTCGGAAGAACAATAGAAGCCCCCTGAATTAAACGATGGTGATCTGTCCACCACGTCAGAGAGTGTCGTACAATCGGTTTTAAGGATATCAATTGAGATATCTTTGTGTAATCCCTGCACCACTGGTTCAGCATACAGAGCTGAAGAGGTCGCATGTGAAAACGAGCAAAGGGGATCGCGTCCGATGCAGCAGTCATAAGACCTAGAATTTCCATGCATAAGGCTACCGAAGGGAATGATTGTGACTGAAGGTTTCGACAAGCTGAAATCAATTTTAGACGTCTCTTGTCTGTCAGAGACAGAGTCATGGACACTGAATCTATCTGGAAACCCAAAAAGGTTACCCTTGTCTGAGGAATCAATGAACTTTTTGGTAAATTTATCCTCCAACCATGATCTTGAAGAAACAACACAAGTCGATTCGTATGAGATTCTGCTAAATGTGAAGACTGAGCAAGTACCAAGATATTGTCCAAATAAGGAAATACCACAATACCCTGTTCTCTGATTACAGACAGAAGGGCACCGAGAACCTTTGTAAAAATTCTTGGAGCTGTTGCTAAGCCAAACGGCAGAGCCACAAACTGGTAATGCTTGTCTAGGAATGAGAATCTCAGAAACTGATTGTGATCTGGATGAATCGGAATATGCAGATATGCATCCTGTAAATCTATTGTGGACATATAATGCCCTTGTTGAACAAAAGGCAGGATAGTCCTTACAGTTACCATTTTGAATGTTGGTATCCTTACATAACGATTCAATATTTTTAGATCCAGAACTGGTCTGAAGGAATTCTCCTTCTTTGGTACAATGAAGAGATTTGAATAAAACCCCAGCCCCTGTTCCAGAACTGGAACTGGCATAATTACTCCAGCCAACTCTAGATCTGAAACACATTTCAAAAATGCTTGAGCCTTCGCTGGATTTACTGGAACACGGGAAAGAAAAAATCTCTTTGCAGGAGGCCTTATCTTGAAGCCAATTCTGTACCCTTCTGAAACAATGTTCTGAATCCAAAGATTGTGAATTGAATTGATCCAAATTTCTTTGAAAAAATGTAATCTGCCCCCTACCAGCTGAGCTGGAATGAGGGCCGCACCTTCATGTGGACTTGGGAGCTGGGTTTGGTTTTCTAAAAGGCTTGGATTTATTCCAGACTGGGGATGGTTTCCAAACTGAAACCGCTCCTGTGGATGAAGGATCAGGCTTTTGTTCCTTATTGTGACGAAAGGAACGAAAACGACTATTAGACCTAAATTTACCTTTAGATTTTTTATCCTGTGGTAAAAAAGTTCCTTTCCCTCCAGTAACAGTTGAGATAATAGAATCCAACTGAGAACCAAATAATTTATTACCCTGGAAAGAAAGGGAAAGCAATGTTGACTTAGAAGACATATCAGCATTCCAAGTTTTAAGCCATAAAGCTCTTCTAGCTAAAATAGCTAGAGACATATACCTGACATCAACTCTAATGATATCAAAGATGGCATCATAAATAAAGTTATTAGCATGTTGAAGAAGATTAACAATGCGATGAGAATTATGATCTGTTACTTGTTGCGCTAAAGCTTCTAACCAAAAGGTTGAAGCTGCAGCAACATCCGCTAAAGATATAGCAGGTCTAAGAAGATTACCTGAACATAAGTAAGCTTTTCTTAGAAAGGATTCAATTTTCCTATCTAAAGGATCCTTAAAGGAAGTACTATCTGCCATAGGAATAGTAGTACGCTTAGCAAGAGTAGAGACAGCCCCATCAACCTTAGGGATTTTGTCACAAAACTCTAATCTGTCAGATGGCACAGGATATAATTGCTTAAAACGTTTAGAAGGAGTAAATGAATTACCCAAATTATTCCATTCCCTGGAGATTACTTCAGAAATAGCATCAGGGACAGGAAAAACTTCTGGAATAACTACAGGAGATTTAAAAACCTTATTTAAACGTTTAGATTTAGTATCAAGAGGACCAGAATCCTCTATTTCTAATGCAATTAAGACTTCTTTAAGTAAAGAACGAATAAATTCCATTTTAAATAAATATGAAGATTTATCAGCATCAACCTCTGAGACAGAATCCTCTGAACCAGAGGAACTATTATCAGAATCAGAATGATGATGTTCATTTAAAAATTCATCTGAAAAATTAGAAGTTTTAAAAGACCTTTTACGCTTACTAGAAGGAGGAATAACAGACATAGCCTTCTTAATGGATTTAGAAACAAAATCTCTTATATTAACAGGAACACTCTGAGTATTAGATGTTGACGGAACAGCAACAGGTTATGTAACATTACTAAAGGAAATATTATCTGCATTAACAAGTTTGTCATGACATTCAATACAAACAACAACTGGAGGAACAGCTACCATAAGTTTACAGCAGATACACTTAGCTTTGGTAGATCCAGCACCAGGCAGCGATTTTCCAGTAGTATCTTCTGACTCAGTGTCAATCTGGGACATCTTGCAATATGTAATAGAAAAAACAAGATATAAAGCAAAATTGATCAAATTCCTTAAATGACAGTTTCAGGAATGGGAAAAAAATGCCAGTGAACAAGCTTCTATCAACCAGAAGCAATAACTAATGAGACTTAAATAATGTGGAGACAATAGTGACGCCCACATTTTTTAGCGCCAAAAAAGACGCCTACATTATTTGGCGCCTAAATGCTTTTAGCGCCAAAAATGACGCCACATCCGGAACGCCGACACTTTTGGCGCAAAAAAACGTCACAAATGACGCAACTTCCGGCGACACGTATGACGCCGGAAACAGAAAAAAGTTTTTGCGCCAAAAAAGTCCGCCTCCAAGAATGACGCATTAAAATGAAGCATTTTCAGCCCCCGCAAGCCTAACAGCCCACAGGGAAAAAAAGTCAAATTTTTAAGGTAAGAAAAAAATGATTAATTGATTGATTTATTCATATGAATTATCCCAAATATGAAACTGACTGTCTGAAATAAGGAACGTTGAACATCCTGAGTCAAGGCAAATAGATGTTTGAATACATATATTTAGAACTTTATATAAAAGTGCCCAACCATAGCTTAGAGTGTCACAGAAAATAAGACTTACTTACCCCAGGACACTCATCTACATGTAGTAGAAAGCCAAACCAGTACTGAAACGACAATCAGTAGAGGTAATGGTATATATAAGAGTATATCGTCAATCTGAAAAGGTAGGTAAGAGATGAATCTCTACGACTGATAACAGAGAACCTATGAAATAGACCCCGTAGAAGGAGATCATTGAATTCAAATAGGCAATACTCTCCTCACATCCCTCTGACATTCACTGCACGCTGAGAGGAAAATCGGGCTCCAACCTGCTGCGGAGCGCATATCAACGTAGAATCTAGCACAAACTTACTTCACCACCTCCATAGGAGGCAAAGTTTGTAAAACTGATTTGTGGGTGTGGTGAGGGGTATATTTATAGGCATTTTGAGGTTTGGGAAACTTTGTCCCTCCTGGTAGGAATGTATATCCCATATGTCACTAGCTCATGGACTCTTGCTAATTACATGAAAGAAAGCAACAGTATTAGTTGTATATATTCTGCTCACTGGGCATTTTCTACTCTGAGATTGGGCATGAAAAGAAAATGTTTGATGGTTGATGAACCTGTATGTTGATTCAGCACTTTTTAACAGTGTGTAGTGATGCTAACAGGTGACATGTGCAATTAACCTGTACCCTAGTAATATACAGTATGTGTATATTTTTTCAAGGGATTTGAAAAGGGGCATTATCAGTATAGTGTTCATGTGGGTCTGTTGGGTTCTTGATTTGGCTATTTTTTATTGGTGCTTATTATGATTTTTTTATCTTTGATTGAGCATTTTTTTTGTTTTTAAATATAAATTTTTATTGATTTTGATAACAAATAAAACATCCTTTTAACAAGAGAAAAGAAAGAGAAAAGAAATCACAGGGATCTGAGTTTAGCATACAAATCGTAAAGATCTAAACGGCTAGACTGCAAATAGCCACAGATTTCAAACAACAGATATCTGATCCGTGGGCTTCTGGAGTATAATGTCTCAGTTGTTACAGTCATTGACAAAGTCTTTTATTATCCATTTTCGTTTCCTGGAGATGTTAGTCAAATTCTTTCCCATAAGTCATAGGTGGTGTGGAGCAATTACTACGTGCTATAACTTCTGATACATAAGTGTAAAATCAATCCCTAGTCCAACAAAAGATGGGTACAGAGAAGCAACAGCGGGGGAGAGGGGGTGGGGGAAGAAAAAAAAGGGGGGGGTATCTGACAGAGACATCCCTGATGTGATGTTTGCGCTGAAGTTATTAAAACATCCGCACCAGCAGCGTAAAAAGAGTTATATGTTTTGGAAAGTGTTTCTAATTTCCTTACTCTAAAGGTGCGTCTGGTGTATGGGGGGTCTATTGTGTTTGCGTGGCAGTAACAGAGTCCCAGTAAAATCTGATATCTGCATAAAATGCAGATTTACCTCTTTTAAAATAGCCATATTCTTCACATGAGAGCATCTTGTCTGTATTTTGTAACCAGCTGTCTTGTGATGGTATTGTGGGGATTTCCAGTATAGGGCGATCAGTGATTTGGCGCTATTGAGTCCAATACGTATCAGTGTTTTCCTAATTTTACATTGGAGAGGGGGGGTCTTGTTTAGGAGGATCAATTTTGGGTTTAGGGAGAAGGCCGCCTCTGCCAATTTTCCCAATGTGGCCTCTATTCCCTTCCAATATGGGTGAAGTTTGGGGCAAGACCACCACATGTGTAAAGTGGTGCCCCGTTCACTGCAGCCTATCCAACATAATGATGGGGAGGCGGGGTAAATGTTGTTTAGCCTAGCTGGTGTCAAGTACCAGCGCATAAGCACTTTGTAGTTAAGTTCAATAACCTTGGGGGAAGTGGAGGAGGTACGTGTGTTCTGATATATTTGTAGCCATTGTTTAGTATCTATTGCCATATCTAGTTCTCTGTGCCACTTAGCTACATATGGGGGAAGTGAGGGGGTTTGTGCATTTTGGAGTATCCCTTTAGCTAGTGAAAGTGTACCTCTGGCAGTTTTCCCTGCTAAGCAGATTTGCTCAAATGGTGTCGGCAATCTTAGAAGGTCTATTTTGTTGGGAAATGTCATGATAAAGTTTCGTAATTGCGCATATTTTAGCCACAGGGCAAAGGAGCCAAATAGAATTGGTGCGAGTTCCTCTCTAGTTCTTAGTTTGCCTTGCGTAATCAGGTGTGCTATGGGAACGGAGTCTAGTAGCTCAGTAATTAGTGTGTCTTTTTTCCTGTTATCATAGCCCCCCATCAGTTCTATGTTGGGGAAAATTGGAGTAAGCGGGGAAGTAGGTGTAGACAATGTCGGGGCTGTTTTGATTAAGTGATCCCATGTGCTAAATATATGTCGATAGAGTATAGACGATTGGCAAGGAGAGGTGCGCCTGATTTTAGGGAGCCAGCAAAGAGGGCCTGGGTTAGGGGATCTAAGCAACTGGGAATCAATCGCTACCCATGCCTTAGAGTCTTTTCTACAATGCCAATCTAGTATTCTCTGCAGCACCGATGCATGGTAATATAAGCTTATGTCTGGCAATCCCAATCCTCCATTCTGGAGGGATCTATACATTGTTCCCCGTGCTATCCTTGGACGAGATTTACCCCACACAAAGGCATTCACAGCTTTTTGAAGCTGTTGTATGAATGTTTTAGGAAGGGCGATTGGTATTGCCTGTAGTATATACAAAATTTTCGGGAGTATTGTCATTTTGATCGACTGTATCCTGCCCCACCATGACAGGGGTTTGTCCTTCCAGGAGGAAAGAGAGTGCTGTATAGAGTGTAGGAGGGGTCGGTAGTTCAGAGCGAACCATCGCCCTGGACTAGAGGACAATACCACGCCTAAATATTTTAGATGTGAGTTTTGAATTTTAAATGGACACACTTGTGTGAAAGCTGCAAAGGTATTGGTAGTCATAGAGATATTTAAGCGTTCTGACTTTGAATAGTTTATGTGAAAATGCGAAAATCTACTGAACTTATCAAATTCCCGGGTCAGGTTGGGCATGGATATGTCGGGGAGCGTTAAGGTGACCAGCACGTCGTCTGCAAACATAGCTAGTTTGTGTGAGTCTGGACCAATGTTAATACCGTGTATGTCTGGATTTTTCCTGATATGACAGGCAAGGATCTCCATCGTGAGGACAAAAAGTATGGGTGATAGTGGACAACCTTGTCTTGTCCCGTTATGAATATGAAAGCTGTGTGATAATACCCCATTTGGTAGGTAAAGATATGGTTAGGTAAAGAGGGACCATTATATAGGTGAAATATTCGTTTGATCATTAGTTCCCCGAAGCCAAAATGTTTAAGTGTGCTAAGCAGGAAAGGCCAGTTCAGCCTATCAAAGGCCTTTTCCGCATCAGTGGAGGCCAGGACAGCGGGTATTTGTTTTGTTTTAACATATTCCATTAAATGGAGAACCCTAATTGTGTTGTCTCTGGCCTCCCTGAGCGGAACAAAGCTGGCTAGAGTTGGGAGTATTTTGCTAATCCGGTTCGCCAGTATTTTGGCATATATTTTTATATCCCCATTCAATAGGGATATAGGGCGGTAACTACTTGGTTCTGTGGGTGGTTTTCCTGCTTTGGGGATAACCGATATGTGCGCTTCTAAAAGGTTATGGGAGAGTAGGCCATCTTTATCAAGGGAGTTGAATAGATTAGTGAGGTGAGGTGCCAGGATGGACTGGAACTGTTTGTAGTATGAGGCCGATAGGCCATCAGGGCCAGGGCTTTTACGCAGTGGTGTACTATTTATGGCTGCTAAGACTTCTTGTAGGGTTATGGGGTCCTCCATTTGCTTTGAGATATGGTTAGGTAAAGTTGGAACGTTGGCCCCTAGAATGTAAGAGTCTATTGCCTCGTTGTCTGTGGAGTATGGGGTTACAGGAATATTATAGAGCTTTTTGTAATAATCTCCAAATACATTTGCAATTGCTCTACTATCATGGGTGTATTGCCCTTGTGTGGTTGGAAGGGATAATTTACGGATAAATTGGTTATTTGTGCGATTTCTAAGGGCTCTAGCCAGTAGAGGACCTGCTTTATTACCTTCTACAAAATAAAGTTTATTTAAATAGGTTGCCTTACGTTGTGCCTCTCTATTGAGTAGTTCATTCAGCTCGCGTATAGTCTTAGTCAGTTGAATTATGTGCTGTTCATTGGATGGGGCCTGCATATGTAGTCTCTCAATATCTTGGAGTTGATGGATTAATATGTTATATTTCCCATTATAGTTTTTCCTTGCAATAGATTTCTGCTTTAGGAATTCCCCTCCCACAACTGCTTTATGTGCTTCCCATACAAGGGCGGGGGATGTATCCGGGGTAGCATTATGTAGAAAATAGTCTTTGAGCGAGCGCGTAATTTTATCTTTAATTAGTGGCTGCAGTAGAAGCGTTTCGTCTAGTCACCAATGAGGGTCAGATAGGGGTTTATTTGGCAGGGCCAGGGATAGCGTTACCATCGAATGGTCAGACCATGGGGTCGGCAGAATTTCCGAGTGCTTCACTAGGGGTAGGCTCCTCTGGTCTATAAATATGTGGTCTATTCTGGAATATGACTTCTGAGGATTTGAGTAAAAGCTATATGTCCTCTGTTCGGGGTGTTGGATTCTCCAGGTGTCTAATAGCGTTGCACTGCGCAGGGCCCTAGAGATAGCACCCAGGGAGCTTTTGGGCATTGAGCTCTTTTTGTTAGAGCAATCTAAAGGCGGTTCCATAGCTACATTGCTATCTCCTGCTAGAATCAGCACTCCCTGTGTTACCTCTAATAAATTTCTAATCAGTTTTTTGAAAAAACGGGCCTGGCCAGTGTTTGGCGCATAATATGTTGCAAGTGTGGTTGGATGGTTGTATATTGTACCTACTAGAATCAAGAATCGTCCCTCATTGTCTGTATATTGCTGAGTGAGTTGGAAAGGGATATTATGTCTAAATAGGATGCCTACTCCGTTCCGCTTAGTAGGTGCTGAATTAAAATATCCTATTGGAAATTGTTTAGAGGAGCATTTTGGTGTCATATGTTTGCAAAAGTGTGTCTCTTGTAGGAAGATCACCTCTCCTTTATGTTTATGAAACCAATTAAGGACAATGGATTTTTTAGTGGGTGAGTTTAGGCCTTTAACATTTTGGGAAATTAGTAACATATCAGGGACTGCCATATGTGTTATAAGGAAGAGCGTTTATGTAGTGTTGTTTGTAGAGCCTATCAATTGCTATATATGAGTTGGAAGGGGTGTCTGCTAGTTCAATGCGATTATTTACGTGTTGCATGTCACAGTACCTGAGTATGAAAGCTCGCTGTTGATGTCTCTCAGCTGCGTCTCTGTCAGAAAAAGGGTAAGAAGGAAAAGAGGGGTTGCATAGGGAACAGCGATCTCCTCTAGTGTAAGGATCCGCTGGAAGGAATAGAGAAAATAAGTAAAACATATAATGTATTAACAATAACATAATAGAACAACAATACTTAAAACAGTATCTCGTACAAGATGGGGGGGTCATAGTAAATAGAGAGAATTACCATGACGGAGCGTTTCCATCTGAGATTTGAATACCAGATAGTGGGGACTATCTGAGGGGTGGCTAGTGTTTGGCATACTAGTTTTAATGTAATCTACAGTGATAATACAATTGTATATGGACACAAAACATTTCCTACATAGGTTACCAGAAACTTCTAGATCCCTGGCATAGTATTCTACCGAATAATAGGCAATTATGAGGCGGGCCAGTTCTTAAGTCTTTTATTTCAGGTTATTTCTCCTTCCTGCTGGGCTGTTTTCAGGTTCCCTTTGTTAGTTTTCTTGGAAACTTTTGTCCAGGCAAGTCTTTGTTGTTTCGGTGCCGGTGATAATGAGTTATCTCCAGATCTTGAAGTGGATTCAGACGAGCTTATAGATGGAGGTGGAATCTTTAAACTGCTGCAAAATTGCTCTAAGTCATCTGGGTGACTATATGTGACAATCTGGGAGTTGTGTAGCACTTTGATACAGAATGGAAAACCCCATCTGTAGGGTATTTTTAAATCCTGGAGGTGCATTGTGAGATATCTCGCCTCTCTGCGCTTGGAGAGTGTAATGTTACTTAGATCTGCATATATCTGTATTGTATCTCCTTCAAACAAGATTTGGCGTGTTTTCCTCGAGGCTGTCATCACTTTCTCCTTGTCTTTGAAGTTTTGAAATCGCAGAATTATGTCTCTAGGTGGCTTATCTTCTGGCGGCTTCGGACGCAAGGCCCGGTGGGCTCTGTCTAATGGGATAACTGGTATATCTTCTTGAAGGATGTGCTGGAACAGTTGCTGCAGGTGCTGTTGGATTTGGGATGTTGTAACTTTCTCTGAGACGCCTCTTATTCTTAGATTCTGCCGTCTCCCTCTGTTGTCTAAATCCTCGACTTGGTTTTGAAGCTGTAGTATCATATCATCATGCACTTGAAGAGTACGGTTTTGAAGTTCAATAGTATTCGAAAATTGTTCCAAATCCTCCTCTGCCTGCATAACTCTATCCCCCAAGTCTGAGAGATCTTTCCTGACGTCAGATAGTCCATCTTTAATAAGTTTCCCAACTTGGGTGAAAAAAGAGGCAAAGTCCGCTTTAGTCGGCAGATTCTGTATATCAGCTATAGTGAGGAGAGCAGGAGAATCCATCTCAGAAGTGGTCTGTTCAGCATCTGGCTGTTCAGCTGTAGCAGACATGGAGGATTCCATGACTTTAAAAAAGTTGTCCATTTTAGCATTGGGAGTTGTTAGGCCCTTAGTGTTTTTTTCTGGCCTGGGTGTGTGTCTAGACGCCATTTCTGGCTTTGTAGAATTAGTGTGGATAAGAGTCAGCTTGTACACTTTGCTGCACTGTGGTGACAAGTAGTATCACAACCCAGGGTGGAGATGCAATAAAAATAAATAAGCAACAGTCCTTTTCAAGTGAGCTGCAAAACAGTGTCCTTACAACAAGAGCGTTGCCAATCTGTACTAATCTGCCTAGGCACCAGTATTTGAGGATTGGTTTGGGCGCTTTCAGGCTTTTGTACCTCTGCAGATCAGTGTCGTTTTCGGCTGCTTAAGGCGGTGCGTGGCAGGATCTGTTCACATGTTTAAAGTTGTTTTCTAATCGGTAGCAGCACACCCCTAAACGCTGTGCTGTGTAGTTTTTAAAGGGCTGGATTTGCGGGAGATATAATGTTTCTGCCCCAGGAGTTAATAATGAACTGTCCGGAGAGAGTCTAAACCGACTCCATTAATAAACACAACGTTGGTCTGTTTCCCAAATAGTAAGTCATGCTGTCGACAAAGCCTCCGTTAATTGTCTCTAAGAGGGTAACTGTAAGACATCTATGTAGTAGATGGAGTGCTGTGTTCTTACCCCTGGTAGCGATGGCGCGTGTGTTAGCTTTTCATTTTGACATGGTGCGCACTTAGGCCTGACACGCTCCGGGATATGATGCAGTTTTTAGTCGCCTCAGCAAAGCCTCAAAAGTGTTTTATTCAATGCCTCTAGGCTTCGCCTAGTATTAGGTTGTTTTTCCCGGCTTCACAATTGCCGGTATGTCCCTTGATAATGCCGTGGAAAGAGCTCCTCTAACCGGAGCTAAGAATCATGCGGCCATTGCGATCCTCGGCCGGCTCCGCCCCTTGATTGAGCATTTTTATCTGTTTAGTGATATTGCTCAAAACCAATTTTCCATTGTAAATTCTTTGGTAGATTGTTAAATAATTTGAAAAGTCTTGTCAGGGGTTTATCATGTGCGTTTAGGTGTAGAATTTAATTAATGAACACAGGAATTATAATTGTGTTTTTATTATCCAGAATTTGGATTGTGATCAGACAGACGGGACTGGCTCGTGATAAGAACAGGACCAATTTTCACTAAACCTACAATTTAAAAAGTCTTGCCAATTAGCAATAAAAATGCCTGTTGTGATTAGGTTGACATTGAAAAGGGCTTATCTGCAACCATGTTTATAATTATCAAACTATAGATCTTGATCAATGCCATATTGTGTAAAATTGTTATTTAAATTAACAATAGTCTGTAAAATTGGGTTCCCTTTAATGTGTTTTTAATATACCAGTATGGAAAATTGTTAATTTAGGGGTTTTTTTGTATATGAAATAGATGTTCCTGTTATTTGAAACCACAATGGGCTGAGCTTTTTCAAATGTCAAAATAAAGGTAAATACTCTATTTGTAACAATTTAATGCACTTCACAGTTCACTGTCCCTTTAATTTTTTTGTAATCAAATTCAGGTATGCCAGACGTAAATCATGTCATAAAATGCAAGATTGAAATAAATCACATTTTGTTATAGGGATATAGAGTATCTGATAAATTGTAAAACTGTGTTGTGTAAAATCAAATAATGAATTTGTTAGGTCAGTTAATTTGCCTAATCTAAAGTCTGCTTTTTTAATTGTAATAATCTTAGCATATTAAATATATTTCTAAAAAATATTTATGTCTTCTAATTATCATATTAGTATTTATTTCACATTTATTTCTACATTTTAAACAGAAAAAATTGCATTTTACTCTATCAAATGCATATTAAAATGCAACTAACATTTGTTGTACAGGTTGCATCTTTAAAAATCGTTAGTTGTCATAATTTTACCTTTAAAGACACAGTAAAACTTTCATTATTTATAATATTTACTTATAATATAATTATTTATTTCCCCCCTTTCATGTATCACGGCTCTGAAAACTAGCTATGTGCAAAATTTTAGCACCAGATATATTAGTGTAAAAGTGCAACACACACAGATCTGTGCAAACCCATATATTTGTGTGTTACACTTTAACACTAATATATCAGGTGCCAAAATAGCAGAATGATGGTACCCATAGCCATGTTTGGAATTTGTTTGACAAACAAATATCTAAATAATGCATTTTGCACATATCAACTTAAAGGGCCACTAAACCCAAAATCTTTCTTTCATGATTCAGATAGAACATACAAATTTAAACAACATTAAAAATTACTTCTATTATTTATTTTGCTTCATTTTTTAGATATCCTTATTTGAGTAAAAATCAATGCACATGGGTGAGCCAATCACATGAGGCTTCTATGTGCAGCAACCAATCAGCAGCTACTGAGCATATCTAGATATGCTTTTCAGCAATGAATATCAAGAGAATAAAGCAAATTAGATAATAGAAGTAAATTAGAAAGATGTTTAAAAATGCATTCTCTTTCTAAATCATGAAAGAAAAAATGTGGGTATCATGGCCCTTTAAAGCTGTGGATTTCTAATTCTCAGAATTGGAAATGCAAGCTGAAGCATCTCATAGCTAACCCTGCTACATATATTTTCCTATTTAGCTTCCATGGATAACAGCTACAAAACAAAGCAGTTTATACTAATATAATGACCATGGCTTGCCTTGTCTCCAGCAGAAGCAAACTTAGATTGTGTCCTCCAAATAAGAAATATGGTCAGTAGAGGTCGGCTATTGCAAAATGCAGCATACAAGATGCATACAAGACGTTTAAATGTCTTAAGAATGTATAGACTTGACTGATATGTATAGATGTATTAAAGGATCAACCCCTAAGCACATGCTTAAAGCAAGCATAGATAACATATGAATACCTACAGCCACCAAGCACTCAGATAGTTATCCTTTCATTAGTCTAGAAACTAGTTTTATGTCCCTGAGAAAATCTGCAACACTCAATGAGGGTGCTAGGTGGGCTTTTGGGGAAGTTATAAAAGCAGTATAATGACAACTTATAGATTAGGTAGTTTCTATGTAGATGGTTTTCAGCTAGTCTATAACATAAACTGGTGGTGTTTTATACATATGTTGGTGGGTCCATTGTCAGAGATACTATCTATTTTTCCTGTGGGTATCTTTTATAATTTTTAGGAAAATAAGCCTTGACTTAACTGAGAAGTCGCACTGCCTTGGCAGCTGGCAGCACGATGACAAACCAATAAAAAAATGTGGAAGTCAAGGGTTTCGTTATCACAACCCAAATGAGACCCACAATAATGGCTGAAGTTTACATCACATATTAATACCATCCAAATCTAAATTATATTAGCAAAATTTAACTAGAAAACATCATCTCAATACACTGTCCATCAGTAGGCGTACTGCTTTCCCTAAATGCTTTAAAGCAAAACACACAGTGCTAACTTAGGTACTTTGAAGAAATAGGAACATATAATAAGTATATGTAAATATAAGTTACATACATATTGTGCAAATAACAACCATGTGGATCAGAACAATGGACAGCACTTGTTTATTAGTGCTGGCCAATCAGCAAGGACAACCCAGGTTGTTCACCAAAAATGGGCTGGCATCTAAACTTACATTTTTGCTTTTCAAATAAAAATACCAAGTTAATGAAGAAAATTTGATAATAGGAGTAAATTAGAAAGTTGCCTAAAATTGCATGCCCTATCTGAATCACAAAAGAAAAAAAATTGGGTTCAGTGTCCCTTTAAGGGAGCTTGGAGGGGGGTGGTGTAAGAATTCAAACCCCTAATTCTAAGATATAAATGTGCATTTATGGGAGCCCCTACATGCACATCTAAGTTATATAACTATACCCAAAGGCCCATATTTATAAAATGATTAAACCTCCTTTCTTACAATAGAGTAAATATAGTTTAGAAAAATAAACACACTTTTGTTAGTAAAAATATGCTGTTTTTTCACTTTTTGTTGCACGGTTCTCATGTGTCATGATACATAAATAAATTGATGTAGCAAAGTAACATGCGGCTAGATTTAGAGTTTGGCGGCCAAAGGGGTGCGTTAGCTACGCGTGCTTTTTTTCTCCCGCACCTTTTAAATACAGCTGGTATTTAGAGTTCACAGAATGGCTGGGTTTTCACTGCGTTAGGCTCCAAAAAGGGAGCGTAGAGCATAATTTAACGCCACTGCAACTCTAGATACCAGCGGTGCTTACGGACGCGGCCAGCTTCAAAAACGTGCTCGTGCACGATATACCCATAGAAAACAATGGGGCATTTTGAGCTGATAAAAAACCTAACACCTGCAAAAAAGCAGTGTTCAGCACTTAACGCAGCCCCATTGTTTTCTATGGGGAAACACTTCCTACGTCTGCACCTAACACTCTAACATGTACCCCGAGTCTAAATACCCCTAACCTTACACTTATTAACCCCTAATCTGCCGCCCCCGCTATCGCTGACACCTGCATATTTTTTTAACCCCTAATCTGCCGCTCCGTAAACCGCCGCTACCTACATTATCCCTGTGTACCCCTAATCTGCTGCCCCTAACACCGCCGACCCCTATATTATATTTATTAACCCCTAATCTGCCCCCCACAACGTCGCCTCCACCTGCCTACACTTATTAACCCCTAATCTGCCGAGCGGACCGCACCGCTACTATAATAAAATTATTAACCCCTAATCCGCCTCACTCCCGCCTCAATAACCCTATAATAAATAGTATTAACCCCTAATCTGCCCTCCCTAACATCGCCGACACCTAACTTCAAGTATTAACCCCTAATCTGTCGATCGGAGCTCACTGCTACTCTAATACATTTTTTAACCCCTAAAGCTAAGTCTAACCCTAACCCTAACACCCCCCTAAGTTAAATATAATTTTATTCTAACGAAATAAATTAACTCTTATTAAATAAATTATTCCTATTTAAAGCTAAATACTTACCTGTAAAATAAACCCTAATATAGCTACAATATAAATTATAATTATATTGTAGCTATTTTAGGATTAATATTTATTTTACAGGAAACTTTGTATTTATTTTAACCAGGTACAATAGCTATTAAATAGTTAATAACTATTTAATAGCTAAAATAGTTAAAATAATTACAAAATTACCTGTAAAATAAATCCTAACCTAAGTTACAATTAAACCTAACACTACACTATCAATAAATGAATTAAATAAAATACCTACACTTATATATAATTAAACCTAACACTACACTATCAATAAATGAATTAAATAAAATACCTACAATTATCTACAATTAAACCTAACACTACACTATCAATAAATTAATTAAATACAATACCTACAAATAAATACAATTAAATAAACTAACTAAAGTACAAAAAATAAAAAAGAACTAAGTTACAAAAATAAAAAAATATTTACAAACATTAGAAAAATATTACAACAATTTTAAACTAATTACACCTACTCTAAGCCCCCTAATAAAATAACAAAGCCCCCCAAAATAAAAAAATGCGCTACCCTATTCTAAATTAAAAAAGTTCAAAGCTCTTTTACCTTACCAGCCCTGAAAAGGGCCCTTTGCGGGGCATGCCCCAAAGAATTCAGCTCTTTTGCCTGTAAAAAAAACACATACAATACCCCCCCAACATTACAACCCACCACCCACATACCCCTAATCTTACCCAAACCCTCCTTAAATAAACCTAACACTAAGCCCCTGAAGATCTCCCTACCTTGTCTTCACCTCACCGGGTCCTGATCTGTCGAGAAGAGGGTCTGAAGTCTTGATCCAAGCCCAAGCGAGGGACTGAAGAGTGACGTCCATCCTCAGGCTGAAGTCTGGATCCAAGCGGCGGCTGAAGAACTCCATCATCGGGCTGAAGTCGGAAGTCCATTATCGGGATGATGTCTTCTATCAAGCCGCATCTTCAATCTTCTTTCTTCCGGAGCGGAGCAGAGCCATCTTCTTCCAAGCCAACGCGGAACATCCTCTTCAACCGACGCCTACTCGCCGCATGACAGTTCCTTTAAATGACGTCATCCAAAATGGCATCCCTCGAATTCCGATTGGCTGATAGGATTCTATCAGCCAATCGGAATTAAGGTAGGAATATTCTGATTGGCTGATGGAATCAGCCAATCAGATTCAAGTTCAATCCGATTGGCTGATCCAATCAGCCAATCAGATTGAGCTCGCATTCTATTAGCTGATTGGAAAAGCCAATAGAATGAACTTGAACTTGAATCTGATTGGCTGATTCCATCACGGGGAGGGAGCGGGTGGGAACCATTACACTATGGAACAGATTTAGTTTAAATTTAGAGGGAGAGAGGGGGGGATATAAAATTTTATATAGATAATTGAAGCGATCTGGGAGGGGGTGGGGGTTTAGTCTTGGTGGGGGGAAGCTACACTACAGAAAAGTGGGGGGGGGGAATAAAAAATATATATTTTTTGTAAACTGGGTACTGGCAGACAGCTGCCAGTACCCAAGATGGTTCCCAATAATGTAGAGGGGGAGGGTTAGAGAGCTGTTTTGGGGGGATCAGGGAGGTTTGGGGCTAAGGGGGATCCTACACAGCAGCATATGTAAATATGCTTTAAAAAAATTAAGAATTAAAAAGATACCTTTTATTTTAGTACTGGCAGACTTTCTGCCAGTACTTAAGATGGCGGGGACAATTGTGGGGTGGGGGAGGGAAGAGAGCTGTTTGGGAGGGATCAGGGGGTCTGATGTGTTAGGTGGGAGGCAGATCTCTACACTAAAGCTAACATTAACCCTGCAAGTTCCCTACAAGATCCTTAATTAACCCCTTCACTGCTAGACATAATACACGTGTGATGTGCAGCGGCATTTAGCAGCCTTCTAATTACCAAAAAGCATCGCCAAAACCATATATGTCTGCTATTTCTGAACAAAGGGGATCCCAGAGAAGCATTTACAACCATTTATGCCATAATTGCATAAGTTGTTTGTAAATAATTTCTGTGAGAAACCTAAAATTGCGAAAAAATTTACGTTTTTTTTAAATTTGATCGCATTTGGCGGTGAAATGGTGGCATTAAATATACCAAAATGGGCCTAGATCAATACTTTAGGTTGTCTACTAAACTACAGTAAAGCTAAAATTAACCCTACAAGCTCCCTACATGCTCTCTAATTAACCCCTTCACTGCTGGGCATAATACACGTGTGGTGCGCAGTGGCATTTAGCAGCCTTCTAATTACAAAAAGCAAAGCCAAACCCATATAAGTCTGCTATTTCTGAACAAAGGGGATCCCAGAGAAGCATTTACAACCATTTATGCCATAATTGCACAAGTTTTTTGTAAATAATTTCTGTGAGAAACCTAAAGTTTGTGAAAAAATTTGTGAAAAATTTAACAATTTTTTTTATTTGATCGCATTTGGCGGTGAAATGGTGGCATGAAATATACCAAAATGGGCCTAGATCAATACTTTGGAATGTCTTCTAAAAAAAATATATACATCTCAAGGGATATTCAGGTATTCCTGACAGATATCAGGGTTCCAATGTAACTAGCGCTCATTTTGAAAAAAAGTGGTTTCGAAATAGCAAAGTGCTACTTGTATTTATTGCCCTATAACTTGCAAAAAAAAAGCAAAGAACATGTTAACATTGGGTATTAATAATAAATTATAAGATATGATGAAAATAATGTTATCTTTAGAAAGTCCATTTAGTGGCGAGAAAAACGGTATATAATATGTGTGGGTACAGTAAATGAGTAAGAGGAAAATTACAGCTAAACACAAACACTGCAGAAATGTAAAAATAGCCCTGGTCTTTAAGGGAAAGAAATTGAAAAATGGCCTTGGTCCTTAAGGGGTTAATTGTATTTATTTGTAGGTATTGTATTTAATTAATTTATTGATAGTGTAGTGTTAGGTTTAATTGTAGATAATTGTAGGTATTTTATTTAATTAATTTATTGATAGTGTAGTGTTAGGTTTAATTATAGATAATTGTAGGTATTGTATTTAATTAATTTATTGATAGTGTAGTGTTAGGTTTAATTGTAACTTAGGTTAGGATTTATTTTACAGGTAATTTTGTAATTATTTTAACTATTTTAGCTATTAAATAGTTATTAACTATTTAATAGCTATTGTACCTGGTTAAAATAAATACCAAGTTGCCTGTAAAATAAATATTAATCCTAAAATAGCTACAATATAATTATAATTTATATTGTAGCTATATTAGGGTTTATTTTACAGGTAAGTATTTAGCTTTAAATAGGAATAATTTATTTAATAAGAGTTAATTTATTTCGTTAGAATAAAATTATATTTAACTTAGGGGGGTGTTAGGGTTAGACTTAGCTTTAGGGGTTAAAAAATGTATTAGAGTAGCGGTGAGCTCCGATCGGCAGATTAGGGGTTAATAGTTGAAGTTAGGTGTCGGCGATGTTAGGGAGGGCAGATTAGGGGTTAATACTATTTATTATAGGGTTATTGAGGCGGGAGTGAGGCGGATTAGGGGTTAATAACTTTATTATAGTAGCGGTGCGGTCCGCTCGGCAGATTAGGGGTTAATAAGTGTAGGCAGGTGGAGGCGACGGTGATTATATAATATAGGGGTCGGCGGTGTTAGGCGCAGCAGATTAGGGGTACATAGCTATAACATAGCTATAATGTAGGTGGCAGCGGTGTACGGAGTGGCAGATTAGGGGTTAATAATAATATGCAGGGGTCAGCGATAGCGGGGGCGGCAGATTAGGGGTTAATAAATATAATATAGGGGTCGGCGGTGTTAGGGGCAGCAGATTAGGGGTTCATAGGGATAACGTAGGTGGCAGCGGCGTGCGGTCGGCAGATTAGGGGTTAAAACATTTTTAATAGAGTGGCGGCGATGTGGGGGGACCTCGGTTTAGGGATACATAGGTAGTTTATGGGTGTTAGTGTACTTTAGAGCACAGTAGTTAAGAGCTTTATAAACCGGCGTTAGCCCAGAAAGCTCTTAACTACTGACTTTTTTCTGCGGCTGGAGTTTTGTCGTTAGATTTCTAACGCTCACTTCAGACACGACTCTAAATACCGGCGTTAAAAAGATCCCATTGAAAAGATAGGATATGCAATTGTCGTAAGGGGATCTGCGGTATGGAAAAGTCGCGGCTGGAAAGTGAGCGTTAGACCCTTTAATGACTGGCTCCAAATACCAGAGGGCCTCTAACGCTGGTTTTGACGGCTACCGCCCAACTCTAAATCTAGGCTTTAGTAAATGAGGTTGAAAGAAGACAGGAGTCCATCAAAATATATAGATCCAACCTTATTTACAATCAATACACTGTTAATTAAACTTAATTTATACAATAAGAAATCTAAGCCATTTTAACACAAGAAATAACATCCCTTATTCTGTTTTTAGCCAGACATATATTTAAATAATTTTTAAACTTATCTAATGTATTGGCATTTCACTCTTACAGTGAAAATAACATTTATGTTTCTGGAAATTAAATCTCCCTTCCTCTAGCCTTTAATTGTGACCTTGCAACATAAACAATCACCATGGACTAAACAGAGCTTCCATCAACTCTGTATACGGGTCTTACATATATTTATATAAAGTAATCACATCACCTCTCAAGTTTGGCTAAAGTCTTCCCATAGTTTAAATCCTCCATTTTATTTTTTACAAATTGTTCCAAAAACTGCACTCCATACTCAAGGAAAGGTGTTAAGAGGGATTTATATAGAGACAGAACGATTCTTTCCTCCCTTGCATCTATTTTTAACTTGTTATCTAACAGTATGCCTAAATAAATGTCCTCCTCTGTTTTGTTCCATTTAAATAATATATTGCCTACATATTTTGACTTCCAAAATGTAGAACCTTACATTAACCAGTATTAAATCTCATCTGACATTTACCAGCCCATTCCAATTTGGTTAATCTTCTTGCAAAGCAATTACATCCCACACTGGCTTAATCACCTTACACAGCTTTGTATCATCTGTAATAATATAGATTTTGCTATTTAATTTAATTTAATAAAAATATTAAAAAGAACAGGACCCAGTACTAATCCTTGTGGACCCCACTAATTATGTTTGTCCAATAAGAGTATGGTCCATTTACAATTCATTGATCCCTGTCTTTTATCTAGTTATTTATCCATGAGCTAACATTTTCAGCTATTCCTATATGCGCAATAGTCTCTCATGTAGCTCTGTATCAGAAGCATTTGCATAATCCAACTATCATTAGCTGGTTCAGCTTTTTCTATATTCTTGCTCATACAATATAATTACAATCGTTTGACAAGATCTACTTCTCATTAAACCATGATAGGTTGAACTCATAATCTTGTTTTCATTAATATGCTCTTGAATATAATTTCACTATCTTCCCCACTATGGATGTCAGGCTTACTATCCTATAGCTTCCTGGATCAGGCTTGCTGCCCTTTTTAAAAAGTTGTCATACATCAGTTTTATATCAGTCCAGAGGTACAATGTGTGAGGATAATGAACTATGGACAATTAAAGGGCCATAATACCCACATGTTTAAACACTTGAAAGTGATGCAGCATAGCTGTAAAAAGCTGACTAGAAAATATCTCCTGAACATCTCTATGTAAAAAAGAAAGATATTTTACCTCAAAAGTTCTTCAGTAGCCACCTCCCATTGTAAAGGATTTCTAAGCAGCATTTTAGTGTGTCTGTCCTGGGACAGCTGAAAGGATGAGCCTCGTGAACTCTCATATTATTTCACCAATTAGGTAAAGGAAGCTTACTATGAAATCTCAAGAGAGTTAAGTGAAATCTCATGAGATCACAGTAAGAGTTCATGACCTCAGCACTGCTGATGCTGATTGGCTGCTGTTCATTTCTTCATTTTTTTAATTTTTACCTGCAGCTGGGAGCAGGTGAAGTATAACTTTTTACATAGAACTTACTCTGCTGAGCTGAGGAGATTGTGAGGTAAAATATCTTCCTTTTTTATATAGAGATGCTCAGGTGATATTTTCCTGTCAGCTTTTTACAGTTATACTGCATCAGTTTCAAGTGATTTAGCATATGAGTATTATGTCCCTTTAAGAGAAGAGGTTTGGCAATGAAAGTGCCAAGTTCCCTTAGAAGCATTGGGTGTATTCCACATGGAGCTCAAGCTTTTTTTAATTTGATATTATCCATTTTTTCTTGATATCTAGAAATAACTCAGATATTCTTATGGGCTTGTATATTATAGTTTATTTCAATGTTTCTCACACTTGTTTCTCTCTTGTGTATACCTCTGCCTTCCCAGGTCACTGTTACCCCAGTGTTAATCATACTACCCTTCTCACATTTTAATATATATATATATATATTCCTTCTTAGATTTTTTTTTGTCATTTATGTACTTTGTCTAAGAATCCTTTTCAATTTATCTTTCACTTACAATTATGGCTAATCTGATTGCTCTTTTGCATGCTTTGTTACACTCCTTAATATTTTTTATTTGAATAATTTAAATGCCTAAGGGGTAGATTACAAGTGGAGTGGTATTTTGCGCTTCTGCTAAAGCGCTAATTCTGGTAGAAGTAAACATTTTGCACTTCTCGGGTTGCACTACAGTAGTATAAGTTAAAAGTAAAAAGTTATCGCACTTGTGCTAACCCCAAACCGCAATTTGACTGTCACGCAAAAGATAACCTCTTCCCCAGTAGAAATCAATGGAGAAAAAAAGTGGGAAAATAACCTAACAACCGACTCACGCACTAACCTGATCACATATTCTCCTGACATGAAAATATGAATATTTCACATTCCAATGTTCCTCACATAGCAGAATTTGTTCTATTTATTCATAAATACGTTTTTACATATATCTGATGGCATTACATCTATAACCTATTTATATATAGATGATATATATATATATATATATATATGATTATAGATATATACAGATATATTAGAATATCTATTTAAAATACATAGAAAATATCAGAATATGTTCAGAATATTGGAATTTTACATATTTTCAGCAAATACACAATATAACATTATTAAAAAGAAATATTGTATAAATATGCTTTTACGTGTTTTCATCTAAACTGCAAAGGGCTCTAAATCACTTATATATATAGACAATTATATATACATACATACATAGATACATATACATCTTTAGACATGTATATGTATGTATCTCAATGTTAAAGTCCTTTGGCTGCCTTTTTTTTTATTTAAGGGATTGGAAAGTCAAAATTAAACTTGAATGATTAAGTTAGAGCATGTCATTTTAAGACGCTTTAAAATTCACATCTATTTTCAAATGTGCTTTGTTCTCTTAGTATCCCTTGTTAAAAAATAAATGCGCACATATCATACACTAGTGGGAGCTGCTGCTAATTGTTCCCTGCACGCATTTGTCTCTTGTGATTGGCTAAATAGATATTTTCAGCTTCCTGTCAGTAGTGCAATGCTGTCCCTTCAGCAATGGATAACAAGAGAATGAAGACAATTTGATAATAGAATTAAATTGGAAAGTTGTTTAAAATTGTATGTTCTATCTGAATCATAAAATACATTTCTTTCATGTAATTGTCAAGAGTCCATGAGCTAGTGACGTATGGGATATACATTCCTACCAGGAGGGGCAAAGTTTCCCAAACCTCAAAATGCCTATAAATACACCCCCCACCACACCCACAATTCAGTTTTACAAACTTTGCCTCCTATGGAGGTGGTGAAGTAAGTTTGTGCTAGATTTCTAAGTTGATATGCGCTTCTCAGCATGCTGAAGCCCGGTTCCTCTCAGAGTGCAGTGAATGACAGAGGGATGTGAAGGGAGTATTACCTATTGAATGCAATGGTCATCCTAACGGGTATCTATTTCATAGGTTCTCTGTTATTGGTCGTAGAGATTCATCTCCTACCTCCCTTTTCAGATCGACGATATACTCTTATATGCCATTACCTCTGCTGATTTTCGTTTCAGTACTGGTTTGGCTATCTACTTTATGTAGATGAGTGTCTTTTGGTAAGTATGTTTTCCTTTATTAAGACACTCACAGCTATGGTTTGGCACTTTATATGTAAAGTTCTAAATATAATGTATGTACTTATATTTGCCATGATTCAGGTTTATCAGTATATTTCCTTTTTGCAGACTGTCAGTTTTATTTTGGGAAATGCATATAAAAAAAAAAAAAAATTATTACCTGAAATTTTCAAATTGACTTTCTTTCTAAATTGCGGGCTGTTAGGCTCGCGGGTGCGCAAAATGCTATCATTTATTGCGTCATTCTTGGCGCAAGACTTTTTTGGCGCAAGAATTACGTTTGTTTAAGTATTTTCGTCATTTCCGGCGTCTTAGTTGGCGCCGAGAATTTTCACGTAGTTGCGTCATCTATGATGCTCGTGTTTGTTGCAGACGTTCTTGGCGCCAAAAAATATTTTGTCAGTTGTGGGCGTCATACTTGGCGCCAGATTTCTGACATTATTTAAGTCTTTATTTCATTTTGCTTCTGGTTTTCAGAGGCTTATTTTGTTTGCATTTTTTTCCCATTCCTGAAACTGTCATATAAGGAAATTGATATTTTGCTTTTGTCAGAATAGGTAAAGTCCAGAGTTAGACCCAAATGCTAGAATGAGGGTAATAACACCCTAGCACAGTGAGTATATACCAGGACCTGACCCTGCGCCAGCTACAGTATAATATACTCACAGAAATAGGCAGGAAGATGGCACAGCAGGGTCAGGAGAAGAAACTTTGTGTAGATAGGGTTAATCAAAAGAGTAATCAAGTAAGCAATGTCCAGCAACGTGTAATCAGGCAGGTAGGGGTTAACCAATAAAATAGCCAAGCAAGCAATGTCCAGCAATGTGTAATCAGGCAGGTAGGGGTTAACCAATAGAGTAATTAAGCAAGCAATGTCCAGCAACGTGTAATCAGGCAGGTAGGGGTTAACCAATAGAATAATCCAGCAAGCAATGTCCAGCAACGTGTAATCAGGCAGGTAGGGGTTAACCAATAGAGAAATCAAGCAAGCAATGTCCAGCAACATGTAATCAGGCAGGTAGGGGTTAAGCAATAGAATAATCCATCAAGCAATGTCCAGCAACGTGTAATCAGGCAGGTAAGGGTTAAGCAATAGAGTAATCAAACAAGCAATGTCCAGCAACGTGTAATCAGGCAGGTAGGGGTTAACCAATAGAATAATCCAGCAAGCAATGTCCAGCAACGTGTAATCAGGCAGGTAGGGGTTAACCAAAAGAGTAATCCAGCAAGCCAAGTCCAGCGACAAGAAATCAGTCAGATAGGGGTTCAGGGTTCAGAATTTAACAAGCACAGGTTCTGAAAGATATAAAGAGTACTCATTTAGCCAACGAGTGAAAACAAACAGGCACCGGAGGAGAGAAGACGCCGGAATAAGAAGCCATTCTGACGTCAGAGGAGAGGGACGGCTTCAGCCAAGTTGCTAGGCAACAGAACGTAGCACAACAGCGCCGAAGAAATCCAGGAAGAGAGAGAGCAATCAGCTGAGCGATCGCGACAGTGCCCCCTCCTCAAGGGCCCCTCCGAGGAACACGAACAGGCTTCGAAGGATTCTGAACGTGGAACTGTTTGATCAGGGCAGAGGCGCGGATATGAGAAGCAGGTTCCCAGGAACGTTCAGTAATGGGATAGCCCTTCCAATGAACCAAATAGTATAAATGGTTACCTCGTAATCTGGAATCAATAATTTGACTGATCTCGAATTCCGAAGTACCATCCACAAGAAACGGAGAGGGAACTTTCTTTTTGGTGGAAAACCAGTTAGAGACTGCCGGTTTAAGAAGACACACATGAAATACAGGATGAATCTTCAGGTTGTCCGGTAAAGCCACCTTGTAAGCAGTAGAACAAACCTTGGAAACAATTCTAAACGGTCCAATGTATTTAGGACCCAATTTAGCACAAGGTTGCTTAAGACGAATGAATCTGGTAGATATCCAAACTTTGTCTCCAGTGCGGAAAGAAGGTGCCTTATGGCATTTACGATCAGCAAATCGCTTATACTTTAGAGAAGAGAGGAGAAGAATTTCCCGAATCTTCTTCCAGTGTTTACAGAGATTCTTCACAGTTCGATCTGCCCCAGGAACACCAGAACCCCCAGAAAACATAGGAAAAGTTCTAGGTTCAAATCCATAAGCTGCCTTGAAAGGAGAAGTCTGTAAAGAAGAATTGAAATGGGAATTGTAAGCAAGTTCCACCAAAGGAAGAAGTTGAGACCAATTGGAGTGCTGATGATTAACATAGTGCCTGAGATATGATTCAAGAGATTGGTTTACTCGCTCAGTTTGACCGTTGGATTGAGGATGATGGGCAGTAGATAGAGATATGGTAACTCCAAATTGTTTGCATAGAGATTTCCAGAATCTTGAGACAAGTTGGACTCCTCGATCAGAAACAATGTCCAAAGGAAAACCATGTAATCTGGTGATATGGAGTATAAACAGTTCAGCGAGTTTCCGGGCAGATGGTAATCCAGGTAAAGGAACAAAATGAGCTGCTTTGGAAAATCTGTCTACCACAACCCATATGGTCTTGTTTCCGGCAGAATTAGGAAGATCTGTAATAAAGTCCATGGAAACATGAGACCAGGGATAATATGGAACAGGTAGAGGTTGTAAGAGTCCAAAAGGTAAACCAGAAGAGTGTTTATTAGAGGTACAGGAATTACAAGCTGCAACATAATCCTTGACATCTTTGTCCATAGAAGGCCACCAGACATGTTGTTTGAGTTTCCATAATGTATTACGTACTCCTGGATGTCCAGACAAAATATTATCATGAGCCCAACGAAGAAGTTTAAGGCAGAATTCTGTAGGTACAAACAAGATTCCAGGAGGTATGTTATAGGAGGAAGGAATGGAGGCTTAAGCAGACTGTAATGCTTGGAAAGGAAAAGTAGACAACTGAGCTACAACTTTAGCAGGACGGAGAATGGGTTCAGAATCCAATAACGTAGAATCAGAGGCTTGAAATTGTCTGGATAAAGCATCCGCTTTAGAGTTCTTAGAACCAGGAATATAAGAGAGGACAAAATTAAATCTGGAAAAGAACAGAGCCCATCGGGCTTGACGTGAGTTAAGGCATTTAGCAGTATGAAGATACAGAAGATTTTTATGATCCGTAAGAATAAGAAATGGTTGAACAGTGCCTTCAAGCAGATGTCTCCATTCTTCCAAAGCCATCTTAATAGCTAACAATTCTTTGTTACCGACGTCATAATTCAGTTCTGAAGAATTAAACTTCTTGGAGAAGAACCCCACAGGAAGGATTTTGCTAGTGACAGGATTTCGTTGAGATAGCACAGCCCCAGCAGCGATCAGAGAAGCATCCACTTCAAGGATGAATTGGAGACTAGGAACTGGATGGCAAAGAATGGGAGCCGAAGTAAATGCAGACTTCAAAGATTCAAAGGCCTGTAAGGCTTTATCAGACCAATGCTTGCAATCCTGACCCTTCTTAGTAAGAGCAGTAAGAGGTGCCGAGATGTTAGCAAAATCCTTTATGAATTTACGGTAGTAATTGGCAAACCCCAGAAACCTCTGAAGAGATTTTAAGGAAGTTGGTCTAGGCCAATCTATAATAGCCGACAGTTTGTCAGAATCCATCTCAAATCCAGACGGTGAAATGATGTAGCCCAAAAAATGAATAGATTCTTGATGAAAAGAGCACTTTTCAAGCTTGGCAAATAGAGAATTTTCACGTAATCTCTGGAGTACTAGTTTAACGTGATGAACGTGATCCTGTAAAGTCTGAGAATAAATCAAAATATCATCAAGATAGATAATGACGAATTGATTAAGATAGTCTCTGAATATTTCATTAACAAAATGTTGAAAAACTGCAGGGGCATTGCATAACCCAAAAGGCATAACTAAATATTCATAGTGTCCAAACCTAGTGTTGAAGGCTGTTTTCCACTCATCCCCTTTACGAATGCTGACCAAATTGTATGCCCCACGAAGATCCAATTTGGTAAAGATGGAAGCACCCTGGAGACGATCAAACAATTCAGGAATGAGAGGAAGGGGATAACAATTCTTGATTGTAATCTGATTAAGAGCAGGATAGTCAATGCAAGGACGAAGACCATCCATTTTTTATTTCAACAAAGAAAAAACCCGCTCCTACCGGAGAGGAAGAAGGGTGAATAAAACCTTGGGCCAAATTATCCTTAATGTATTCTTCGAGAGAAACGTTTTCTTGACAAGAAAGTGGGTATGTTTTACCCTTAGGAAGAGGTGCTCCAGGTAGTAGGTCAATGGGACAATCAATGGTCCGATGTGGAGGTAATATTTCAGCATCTTTCTTAGAAAAGACATCACAAAAAGAATGATATTGTACAGGCAAAGAATCAGGAATGTCCAAAACTGCCACAACTGCACTAGAAGGTTTGGGAATATTCTGAAGACACTGTTTGAAACAAGAGGATCTCCAAATAACAAGTTCCCCTTTTGACCAGGAGAAAACCGGATCATGAATTTGTAGCCAAGGAAGTCCCAAAATTAAAGGAAACTGAGGAGAAGAGATGATGTCAAAACAGATGGTTTCCGAATGAAGTACTCCTACAGACATAAGAAGGGGTATAGTAGAATATTGAATGATTCCTGAACCTAAGGGTTGACCACTGACAGTAGTGACCTTAATTACTTGGCTCTTGGAAAACAAAGGAATCCAAAAGGAATTGACAAAATCTGAATCCATAAACATTCCAGCAGCTCCAATGAGTGCTTGAGCCTGGAACTTGGTGTTGCCAAAACGGAAGGTGACTGGAACAAACAGCTTGGGATTGAGGGTAGGAAAAGATCTTTGGCTTAACTCAGTCCCTCTTTCTGGAGTAAAGCCCTGGCTTTTACTGGACGGGTTGGACAATCTTTTAACATATGTCCCTTAATACCACAGTAAAGACATAGTCCAAGATTACGCCTTCTGAGACGTTCAGCTTCAGATAACTTAATTGCACCAACCTCCATGGGTTCACTTGATTCAGAGATAGAAGAATTCGGAGCAGGAAGGTTTGGTGAACGAGACAAAGGACGGAAAGTAGATTTGATAAAGGATCTTCTGTTACGGTCACGTTCATGGAGACGCTCAGAGTAACGAGCATCTAACTTGATACATAAATTGATGAGTTCTTCTAGAGAATCATGAAGATCCCTATAAACCAGTTTGTCTTTTATACGATCACAAAGACCTTTACGAAATGCTGCACGCAGGGCCCCATGATTCCACATAGTTTCAGCAGCTAAAGTCAGGAATTCTATAGCGTATTGTGCTACAGGAAGAGAACCCTGCCTTAAATCTAAAAGTCCTGCTTCGGCAGCCACAGACCTTCCAGGTTTATCAAACACGGAAGAAAATATGGATACAAAAGTGTCAATATCGTGGAGCAAAGGATCATCCTTTTCCAACAGTGGAGAAACCCAAGCCAAGGCTTTACCTTTCATAAGAGAAATCAAAAAGGTGATCTTGGAGGAAGAGGAAACAAACATCAGAGGATTATTTCTGAAGTGTAAGCGGCACTGATTAAGGAATCCTCGACAGTCCTCAGGGTTGCCATCATATTTATCAGGTAGTGGAATTCTGGGAATTAACTGTTCTGCAGGATGTGGCGGGTTATATGTAGGATTAGAACTGGCCGCAGGAACAACAGGAGTTGCAGAGACTTGCGAAGGCGGAGAGAGATTATGCAAAAGAGCAGTAATTTGATCCAACTTAGAATCCAGTGATTGCAGGTGTGCGGAGTGGGTTCGAAGCAGCTGTCCCTGTAGAGCCACAGCTCTGGATAACTCACCAGGGTCAATTTTATGGCCTGTTTGTAATGTCAGGATAGGTAAAGTCCAGAGTTAGACCCAAATGCTAGAATGAGGGTAATAACACCCTAGCACAGTGAGTATATACCAGGAGCTGACCCTGCGACAGATACAGTATAATATACTCACAGAAATAGGCGGGAAGATGGCACAGCAGGGTCAGGAGAAGAAACTTCATGTAGATAGGCTTAATCAAAAGAGTAATCAAGTAAGCAATGTCCAGCAACGTGTAATCAGGCAGGTAGGGGTTAACCAATAGAATAGCCAAGCAAGCAATGTCCAGCAATGTGTAATCAGGCAGGTAGGGGTTAACCAATAGATTAATCAAGCAAGCAATGTCCAGCAACGTGTAATCAGGCAGGTAGGGGTTAACCAATAGAATAATCCAGCAAGCAATGTCCAGCAACGTGTAATCAGGCAGGTAGGGGTTAACCAATAGAGTAATCAAGCAAGCAATGTCCAGCAATGTGTAATCAGGCAGGTAGGGGTTAACCAATAGAATAATCCAGCAAGCAATGTCCAGCAACGTGTAATCAGGCAGGTAAGGGTTAAGCAATAGAGTAATCAAGCAAGCAATGTCCAGCAACGTGTAATCAGGCAGGTAGGGGTTAACCAATAGAATAATCCAGCAAGCAATGTCCAGCAACATGTAATCAGGCAGGTAGGGGTTAACCAATACAGTAATCAAGTAAGCAATATCCAGCAACGTGTAATCAGGCAGGTAGGGGTTAACCAATAGAATAATCCAGCAAGCAATGTCCAGCAACGTGTAATCAGGCAGGTAAGGGTTAAGCAATAGAGTAATCAAACAAGCAATGTCCAGCAATGTGTAATCAGGCAGTTGGGGTTAACCAATAGAATAATCCAAGAAGCAATGTCCAGCAACGTGTAATCAGGCAGGTAGGGGTTAACCAAAAGAGTAATCCAGCAAGCCAAGTCCAGCAACAAGAAATCAGTCAGAAAGGGGTTCAGGGCTCAGAATTTAACAAGCACAGGTTCTGAAAGATATAAATAGTACTCACTTAGCCAACAAGTGAAAACAAACAGGCACCGGAGGAGAGAAGACGCCAGAATAAGAAGCCATTCTGACATCAGAGGAGAGGGACGGCTTCAGCCAAGTTGCTAGGCAACAGAACGTAGCGCAATAGCGCCGAAGAAATCCAGGAAGAGAGAGAGCGATCAGCTGAGCGATCGCGGCAGCTTTATATGTTGGTTTTTTCTCTTACATTTGGAAGATATCTCAAAAACTGTTCCTGTATCAGAAAACACTGTTGGATTCCTGCTGACTGATATCAGTCCTGCCAAAGCTAAGTTCATTTATTTTAATGTTATGAATTTTTATCTTTAGCTATGGTTTGTAATAAGTTATCATGATAAACTTTTACAGGCAGAGAAAATGTCCATCAGTATTGTCTATTGCTATTCTTTTAACATCTAATGTACAAGATATACCTAGGAATTTATAAGAATATTTTTCTGATTCTATTCTGAAGGCTTTGGGCTCCATGTACTAAGCAGTCAGCGAGCTACCCGCAACAAATCTTGCGTCAAAACTTGCAAACTGATATGTACAAAGTCGTCAACTATGTTCAAACTCGCATCTTTAAAATTGCTAGCGTAATTATCCGCCAAACCTCGCTACCTCTCAATTTTTCACTGTAATTAGACACATTTAACCACCAACTCACCAAAAACGAATGTACTAAAAAATGTATTTGCCCGCTCGCGACAATTTCCGCTCCCACCTTGTTATTTTTGCCTCGCCACCTTTTAGGTGGCGGGCAAGGTACAAAACAATAGGAAAGTCACTCTAGATGCCAGTCTAGACATATATAAAAGGCAGTAAGATCAGCATTGTACTTACATTGTTCATTTCGGCAGCTATGGAGACACTTCTGTATTTGTTTATTCTCCGTGTGATGCAAATGCGGTCTAGAAGACAGAATACTGGAAATGTTGCAAATCAATTGGTTCGAAGGAGGAGAGTTTGTGTCCCCTGTGTATTCCTTCCACGGGTTGGTTTGCACAGCCTTTCTGACCGAGAGATCATAAGCAGATTCAGGCTTGATCGTGAATCCATATTACACCTATATCGAGAGATTGAAGATCATTTGGAGCTGATGACGGCACGTTCACAAGCTATTCCGGGACTTCTGAAACTATTAGCTGCATTGCATTTTATGGCAACAGCAGTTTCTAGAGTCATTATCGGAATGAGTCATTCTGCTTTTTCACGCCACTTATCCAAAGTCATAGGGGCTATGATGGTTATTTTTCATCTATATGTTTGTTTGCCATCTACCCCTGAAGAATGGCAATCTATAAAGTCCAATTTCTATAGGATGGCTGGGATGCCCAATGTCCTAGGTGCCATAGACTGTACCCATGTTGCTGTAAGACCACTTCAAGCTCGTGAGGAGATCTATAGGAATAGAAAGCATTTCCATTCCTTGAATGTCCAGATGGTCTGTGACCCCAACATGAGGATTATCAGTGTCGGTTCAAACTTTCCATGCTCATGTCATGATTCTTACATCTTAAGGCAGACTGGCTTATACCGGAAGTTCGAGGATGGAAATATGCCTGAAGGATGGCTTCTAGGCAAGCATAACTGGCGTCTAATTTGTCTCTCATTTCCATGTACATAAATTGCGCCCAATTTGTCGACTGTAATTAAAGAGTAATCTGTATATTTTAAATTTGTATTGTATAGTTGTCAATCTTTATAATTATTTTTAGATTAATATTTATATTTATTATATAGATGGAGGCTACTCATGTACAGAATGGCTGTTGACTCCCTATAACAACCCACAGACCAGAAGTCAAGTACGTTTCAATGAAGCTCACCGATCTACCAGGGGGATAATTGAGAGGACTTTCGGTCTTTTGAAAATGTGGTTTCGATCTCTTGATCGTTCTTGTGGTGCTATGCAGTATGCACCTGAGAAAGTTGCAAAAATGATATTGTTTGCTGCATACTGCACAATATAGCAATAAAAAGAGGCTGTCCATTAGAAGATGAAAATACCATAGATGCTGATGATTTAACAGAAGAAATATGTGTAGAACAAGCTAATAGGCGTGGAATGGCAACAAGGGACATGGTTTCTGAACAATATTTTGAAGATTAAAATTCCTGTTTTCAGTTGATCAATAAACAAACTTTCTTTATTAACTTGTCTTCTACTTTTTTTAACAATTAAGGTTATTAAAAATCACTCTTGATAAACAGTTAAATACATAACAGTTGTTGCTCTTCAATTATCAAAGGTTTCAAATAAATAAAGTTTATGATCAAAGTTATTACAGACAATATATTTTAGGTAATACATTGTCTTTGTGCCATCACACTAGTGTCTATAGCTGCTCTCAATCTTTTACATAATGTGATTAGTGTAATGTAATCCCTCCATAGCTGATGGTAATTCATTGTATTGTGTCATTGAATTGTAGATTTAACAAACGACAGGATATTTTTATTTTAAAGACTTGCTAATTTGCTTTGTTTTATTTTAATCACAATTCTATTCCCGCGACTACTATGACGTTCGTGACACCTTGCATGTCACGTGTTAATAATTGGCCAGACAATTCAACTGAAAGTTAAGTATATCAGCTTAGTCGCGGCGAGCGAGGCGTCAAATTTATCAA
This sequence comes from Bombina bombina, assembly GCF_027579735.1. Taxonomy (NCBI): domain Eukaryota; kingdom Metazoa; phylum Chordata; class Amphibia; order Anura; family Bombinatoridae; genus Bombina; species Bombina bombina. Next base: position 1,170,923,417 of record NC_069500.1, read on the forward strand.
TAATCCACCACTGCTCGCGGCGGGCTAGACGTGTCTATTTATTGGGGGATTATTAGTACATAGTGACAGCAGACACCATTTCGCCCACGGCGAGAAACGGCAAGTTTATCCGCATCTACAATGACGGATGAATTGACGGCTTAGTACATGGAGCCCTTTGTCTGCCATCCCGCCTTCTAGTAAAATGTAAAGGTCTTTTTTAAAACTTCTCATTTAGTTGATGAATTTTCAAATGACCGACAACATACTGAATTATCCTTCTCTGATGATGATTTATCTCATTCAGAATATCCTTCATCAGATATTGACACTAACAAATCTACTTTTTTACTTTTAAATAGAGTACATTCGTTTTTTGTTGAAAAGGTGTTGATTATATTGGATATTGAGGAGACTAGTCCTTTTGATTTTAAGACTAGATAACATTTTAATTCTGTTTATTAACCTCCTGTGGTTAGTTCAGACGTTTTTTTTCCAGTTCCTGATACTAGGGAATGGAATAGGCCTGGGACTTCTTGTATTCCTTTTTTAAGGTTTTTAAATTTTATCCTTTGCCAGCAGTTAGATTGGAGTTTTAGGAAAAAAAATCTTATTTGGAGTCTGGTAATTCCCCGCCTCAGAGGATTACGGCTCATTCTACTAGGTCAGTTTATACTTCCTGGGTTTTTAAGAATGAAGCTTCTGTTGATCAGATTTGCAAAGCAGCAACTTGGTCTTCTTTGCTTACTTTTTCCTAAATTCTACCATTTTGATGTTTTCTCTTCTTCAGAAGCAGTTTTTGGTAGAAAAATACTTCAGGCAGCTATTTCAGTTTGATTCTTCTGCTTATATTTTACGTTTTTTTTCATTGTATGATTAAAACTTTTGTTTTGGGTTGTGGATTTTTTTTTTCAGCGGAATTGGCTGTCTTTATTTTTATCCCTCCCTCTCTAGTGACTCTTGAGTGGAGTTCCACATCTTGGGTATTTGCTATCCCATACGTCACTAGCTCATGGAATCTTGCCAATTACATGAAAGAAAAACATAATTTATGCTTACCTGATAAATGTATTTCTCTTGTAGTGTATCCAGTCCACGGATCATCCATTACTTATGGGATATTAACTCCTCCCCAACAGGAAGTGCAAGAGGATTCACCCAGCAGAGCTGCTATATAGCTCCTCCCCTAACTGCCATTACCAGTCATTCGACCGAAAACATGCAGAGAAAGGAAAACCATAGGGTACAGTGGTGACTGTAGTTTAATGGAAAAATTACCTGCCTTAAAGTGACAGGGCGGGCCGTGGACTGGATACACTACAAGAGAAATAAATTTATCAGGTAAGCATAAATTATGTTTTCTCTTGTTAAGTGTATCCAGTCCACGGATCATCCATTACTTATGGGATACCAATACCAAAGCTAAAGTACACGGATGACGGGAGGGACAGGCAGGCTCTTTATACGGAAGGAACCACTGCCTGAAGAACCTTTCTCCCAAAAACAGCCTCCGAAGAAGCAAAAGTGTCAAATTTGTAAAATTTGGAAAAAGTATGAAGAGAAGACCAAGTTGCAGCCTTGCAAATCTGTTCAACAGAAGCCTCATTCTTAAAGGCCCAAGTGGAAGCCACAGCTCTAGTAGAATGTGCTGTAATTCTTTCAGGAGGCTGCTGTCCAGCAGTCTCATAGGCTAACCGTATTATGCTACGAAGCCAAAAGGAGAGAGAGGTAGCCGAAGCTTTTTGACCTCTCCTCTGACCAGAATAAACGACAAACAGGGAAGACGTTTGTCGAAAATCCTTAGTTGCTTGTAGATAAAATTTCAGGGCACGGACTACATCTAGATTGTGTAGCAGACGTTCCTTTTTCGAAGAAGGATTAGGACACAAAGATGGAACCACAATCTCTTGATTGATATTCCTGTTAGTGACCACCTTAGGTAGGAACCCAGGTTTAGTACGCAGAACTACCTTGTCTGAATGAAAAATCAGATAAGGAGAATCACAATGTAAGGCAGATAACTCAGAGACTCTTCGAGCCGAGGAAATCGCCATTAACTAGATCTGCATACCAAGTCCTGCGTGGCCATGCAGGCGCTATTAGAATCACTGATGCTCTCTCCTGTTTGATTCTGGCAATCAATCGAGGAAGCATCGGGAAGGGTGGAAACACATAAGCCATCCCGAAGGTCCAAGGTGCTGTCAAAGCATCTATCAGAACCGCTCCCGGATCCCTGGATCTGGACCCGTAACGAGGAAGCTTGGCGTTCTGTCGAGACGCCATGAGATCTATCTCTGGTTTGCCCCAACGTCGAAGTATTTGGGCAAAGACCTCCGGATGAAGTTCCCACTCCCCCGGATGAAAAGTCTGACGACTTAAGAAATCCGCCTCCCAGTTCTCCACTCCCGGGATGTGGATTGCTGACAGGTGGCAAGAGTGAGACTCTGCCCAGCGAATTATCTTTGATACTTCCATCATAGCTAGGGAGCTTCTTGTCCCTCCCTGATGGTTGATGTAAGCTACAGTCGTGATGTTGTCCGACTGAAACCTGATGAACCCCCGAGTTGTTAACTGGGGCCAAGCCAGAAGGGCATTGAGAACTGCTCTCAATTCCAGAATGTTTATTGGTAGGAGACTCTCCTCCTGATTCCATTGTCCCTGAGCCTTCAGAGAATTCCAGACAGCGCCCCAACCTAGTAGGCTGGCGTCTGTTGTTACAATTGTCCAGTCCGGCCTGCTGAATGGCATCCCCCTGGACAGATGTGGCCGAGAAAGCCACCATAGAAGAGAATTTCTGGTCTCTTGATCCAGATTCAGAGTAGGGGACAAGTCTGAGTAATCCCCATTCCACTGACTTAGCATGCACAATTGCAGCGGTCTGAGATGTAGACGTGCAAAGGGTACTATGTCCATTGCTGCTACCATTAAGCCGATCACCTCCATGCATTGAGCTACTGACGGGTGTTGAATGGAATGAAGGACACGGCATGCATTTTGAAGCTTTGTTAACCTGTCTTCTGTCAGGTAAATCTTCATTTCTACAGAATCTATAAGAGTCCCCAAGAAGGGAACTCTTGTGAGTGGAAAGAGAGAACTCTTCTTTTCGTTCACCTTCCATCCATGCGACCTTAGAAATGCCAGTACTAACTCTGTATGAGACTTGGCAGTTTGAAAGCTTGAAGCTTGTATCAGAATGTCGTCTAGGTACGGAGCTACCGCAATTCCTCGCGGTCTTAGTACTGCCAGAAGAGCACCCAGAACCTTTGTGAAGATTCTCGGAGCCGTAGCCAATCCGAATGGAAGAGCTACAAACTGGTAATGCCTGTCTAGAAAGGCAAACCTTAGATACCGGTAATGATCTTTGTGAATCGGTATGTGAAGGTAAGCATCCTTTAAATCCACTGTGGTCATGTACTGACCCTTTTGGATCATGGGTAAAATTGTCCGAATAGTTTCCATTTTGAACGATGGAACTCTTAGGAATTTGTTTAGGATCTTTAAATCCAAGATTGGCCTGAAAGCTCCCTCTTTTTTGGGAACCACAAACAGATTTGAGTAAAACCCTTGTCCTTGTTCCGACCGCGGAACCGGATGGATCACTCCCATTAATAAAAGATCTTGTACGCAGCGTAGAAACGCCTCTTTCTTTATTTGGTTTGTTGACAACCTTGACAGATGAAATCTCCCTCTTGGGGGAGAGAATTTGAAGTCTAGAAGGTATCCCTGAGATATGATCTCTAACGCCCAGGGATCCTGGACATCTCTTGCCCAAGCCTGGGCGAAGAGAGAAAGTCTGCCCCCCACTAGATCCGTTCCCGGATCGGGGGCCCTCGATTCATGCTGTCTTAGGGGCAGCAGCAGGTTTCCTGGCCTGCTTGCCCTTGTTCCAGGACTGGTTAGGTCTCCAGCCTTGTCTGTAGCGAGCAACAGCTCCTTCCTGTTTTGGTGCAGAGGAAGTTGATGCTGCTCCTGCTTTGAAATTACGAAAGGAACGAAAATTAGACTGTCTAGCCTTAGGTTTGGCTCTGTCTTGAGGCAGGGCATGGCCTTTACCTCCTGTAATGTCAGCGATAATTTCTTTCAACCCGGGCCCGAATAAGGTCTGCCCTTTGAAAGGTATATTAAGCAATTTAGATTTAGAAGTAACGTCAGCTGACCAGGATTTTAGCCACAGTGCTCTGCGTGCCTGAATGGCGAATCCGGAATTCTTAGCCGTAAGTTTAGTTAAATGTACTACGGCATCTGAAATAAATGAGTTAGCTAACTTAAGGGCTTTAAGCTTGTGTGTAATCTCATCTAATGGAGCTGATTCAAGTGTCTCTTCCAGAGACTCAAACCAAAATGCTGCTGCAGCCGTGACAGGCGCAATGCATGCAAGAGGTTGCAATATAAAACCTTGTTGAACAAACATTTTCTTAAGGTAACCCTCTAACTTTTTATCCATTGGATCTGAAAAGGCACAGCTATCCTCCACCGGGATAGTGGTACGCTTAGCTAAAGTAGAAACTGCTCCCTCCACCTTAGGGACCGTTTGCCATAAGTCCCGTGTGGTGGCGTCTATTGGAAACATCTTTCTAAATATCGGAGGGGGTGAGAACGGCACACCGGGTCTATCCCACTCCTTAGTAACAATTTCAGTAAGTCTCTTAGGTATAGGAAAAACGTCAGTACTCGCCGGTACCGCAAAATATTTATCCAACCTACACATTTTCTCTGGTATTGCAACTGTGTTACAATCATTCAGAGCCGCTAACACCTCCCCTAGTAATACACGGAGGTTTTCCAGCTTAAATTTAAAATTTGAAATATCTGAATCCAGTTTGTTTGGATCAGAACCGTCACCCGCAGAATGAAGCTCTCCGTCCTCATGTTCTGCAAATTGTGACGCAGTGTCTGACATGGCCCTAATATTATCAGCGCACTCTGTTCTCACCCCAGAGTGATCACGCTTACCTCTTAGTTCTGGTAATTTAGCCAAAACTTCAGTCATAACAGTAGCCATATCCTGTAATGTGATTTGTAATGGCCGCCCAGATGTACTCGGCGCTACAATATCACGCACCTCCCGAGCGGGAGATGCAGGTACTGACACGTGAGGCGAGTTAGTCGGCATAACTCTCCCCTCGTTGTTTGGTGAAATATGTTCAATTTGTACAGATTGACTTTTATATAAAGTAGCATCAATACAGTTAGTACATAAATTTCTATTGGGCTCCACTTTGGCTTTAGCACATATAGCACAGATATCTTCCTCTGAATCAGACATGTTTAACACACTAGCAAATAAACTAGCAACTTGGAAATACTTTTCAAGTAATTTACTATAATATGAAAACGTACTGTGCCTATAAGAAGCACAGAAAAAGTTATGACAGTTGAAAATTAATAAACTGAAAAGTTATAGCAGAAAAAAAAAAAAATACAGAAATAAACGTTTTTTTATCACAGTCAACTACAATCTCACAGCTCTGCTGTGAGTGATTACCTCCCTCAAAACAAGTTTTGAAGACCCCTGAGTTCTGTAGAGATGAACCGGACCATGCAGGGAAGACAATAAACTTCTGACTGAATTTTTTGATGCGTAGCAAAAGCACCCTCCCCCTCACACATAACAGTGAGAGAGATCAGTAAACTGTCATAAATTAAATAAAACGACTGCCAAGTGGAAAAAAATAGTGCCCAAAACATTTTTTCACCCAGTACCTCAGAAAATTAAACGATTTTACATGCCAGCAAAAAACGTTTAACATTAATAAATTGAGTGTTATTAAAAAGCCTGTTGCTAGTCCCTGCAAATTAGGCTAAAGTTTTATGCATACAGTATAATTCCAGTGAAGTGCCATTCCCCAGAATACTGAAGTGTAAAATATACATACATGACAGCCTGATACCAGTTGCTGCTACTGCATTTAAGGCTGAGTTTACATTATATCGGTATGGCAGAATTTTCTCATCAATTCCATTGTCAGAAAATAATAAGCTGCTACATACCTCTTTGCAGATTAATCTGCCCGCTGTCCCCTGATCTGAAGTTTACCTCTCCTCAGATGGCCGAGAAACAGCAATATGATCTTAACTACTCCGGCTAAAATCATAGAATCTATCTGCCGTCAATATCTATGTTTCTATAATGCATGGGACAAGCATAGGGCTATCCTACGAACTAGATAAGTTTATACTGTTAGGTAAGGTGGGGCAGACTTGCTGGGCCTATGGCTCTTATCTGCCGTCAATATCTATGTTTCTATGTTTCTATAGAAAAACTCAGGTAGATTCTTCTTCAAATTCTACCAGAGAAGGAATAACACACTCCGGTGCTATTATAAAATAACAAACTTTTGATTGAAGGTATGAAACTAAGTATAATCACCACAGTCCTCTCACACATCCTATCTATTTGTTGGGTGCAAGAGAATGACTGGGAATGGCAGTTAGGGGAGAAGCTATATAGCAGCTCTGCTGGGTGAATCCTCTTGCACTTCCTGTTGGGGAGGAGTTAATATCCCATAAGTAATGGATGATCCGTGGACTGGATACACTTAACAAGAGAAACATAATTTATGTAAGAATTTACCTGATAAATTCATTTCTATCATATTGGCAAGAGTCCATGAGACCCACCCTTTTTATGGTGGTTATGATTTTTTTGTGTAAAGCACAATTATTCCAATTCCTTGTTGATGCTTTTGCTCCTTTCTTATCACCCCACTTATTGGCTATTCGTTAAACTGAATTATGGGTGTGGTGGGGGGTGTATTTATAGGCATTTTGAGGTTTGGGAAACTTTGCCCCTCCTGGTAGGAATGTATATCCCATACATCACTAGCTCATGGACTCTTGCCAATGTGTAAGAAATTAATTTATCAGGTAAATTATTACATAAATTATGTTGTTTTTTTTTGGGTTTACTATCCCTTTAATAACACCTGAGATCTCATATCTTTCAGCATTTATACCTTTTGTGTGCAATATTTTTTGTGAATAATTTTTATTGGATGGTGTTATTATGAGTGTAAGTGTACTTTGTAATGTATTTTTTATGTGGTTTGTGCAACTTTTTATTTTCGTGAAAACAGTTAACCACAGCTCTGAGATCAAGGTAATTATTCTAGCGTAAAGATTGCGCTCAACTTCTAATATGAGCGCAATTTAATCTGTGCTCAAAAGATCATGAAAACCCTGTGCAAAGGTTTGCACTCCAATAATCTAGTCCTAAATGTTTACTTCTGCTTTGATATTATTTCAGTATTATCTGATACCACTAAATCCAATATAGCTTTATCTCTAGTTAGCCCCTCTACTAACTTTTACATGAAATTATTTTTGAGCATATTTAAAAATATTCCCTTAGCTGTATTGCCAGTTTTTTCAGCCCAATTTATTTTTGGGTAGTTAAAGGGACACTAAACCCAAATTTTTTCTTTCATGATTCAGATAGAGCATGCAATTTTAAGCAACTTTCTCATTTACTCCTATTATCAATTTTCTTCATGCTCTTGATATCTTTATTTAATAAGCAGGAATGTGATGCATAGGAGCCAGCCTATTTTTGGCTGAGAACCTGGGTTATGCTTGCTTATTGATGGGTAAATGTAAGCCTCCAGTTATAAGGATGTATATCCCAGAATTACACTGCTATTGTTACTGGATGAATATGTTGTGAAACTTTTATTATAACCTCAATAAAAAATTTATGGAAAAAAAAAATTAAAAAAAAAATGTAAGCCTCCAATTAGCAAGCGCTATCCATGGTGTTGAAACTAAAATAGACTGGCTGCTAAGATTTACATTCCTGCTTTTAAAATAAATATAGCAAGAGAATGAAGAAAAATTGATAATATGAGTAAATTAGAAAGTTACTTAAAATTGCATGATCTCTCTGAATCATGAAAGAAAAAAAATTGGGTTCAGTTTCCCTTTAAAATCTCCATTATTACATCACTGGTATTGTTAGCAGCCATTCCTACTTGCATTAGCAATTGAGCTTTCTCCATGTCACTAATGTTGGGGGAGATTGTACATGATTCTAATATTACATTTTTGATATTTATTTCTCCATTCTTTATTTCAACCCACATAGGGGCTGATTTATGTAGCTGCGAATTCAGCTGTTTCCATGCGAGCCTTCAGGCTCGCCGGAAACATCAGTTAAGAAGCAGCAGACAGCAATTATCCCGATTGGATATGATCAGGATAATTGACAACTCCTGCCAACAGCCGCACATCTGCTGGGGGCGGCATTGCACAAGCATTTGACACAAAATGCTTGTTCAATGATAAATGCCGACTGCGTATGCTGTCGGCATTTATCAATGTCAGATGGACATGATCCGCTACAGTGGATCATATCCGTCCGTATCTTCATAAATCGGCCCCATTGTCTCTACATTATCACCTGTATCATCATAAATATCTTCCCTTATTGTAGGTTTAAAGTCAGGTTTACTATAGATGCAGAGTCCTCCTCCCCTTTTAATGCATCATCTCTCCTAAATATAACCTTCTAAATTAACTGTCCAGTAATAGGAATCATCATGCCATGTTTCAGTTATGCTGATAATATCATATTCTTCTTCTGCTGCTAAGAGCACCAGCTCCCCAGTTTTACCTGTCATGCTTCTTGCATTTACTGTCACACATTTACTTTTCATGTTCTTTTGTTGCTACTTGCTGCTCTTCCTTCTAAACTTTGTAACATGACAACTCCTAAGTGTAACCATTATCGACACTTTGAGATATATTGATGATATAAACTTCAACTGCACAAAGCTACTTTTTCTCACCGACTCTCTCAGGGCTGTCCCGGTGGAATGATCGTAAAAAGGGGGCAGTTCCTGCGAGTGGCGAGATGGCTCCTATTAAAAGTAATGGAGCTCGCTGAAAAGGGACACTTCGCTCCTTAAAGCGAAGTTAGCAGGGGGCCACTTTAAAAATTAAATTCTGCAGCCAATATAAATCACATTATGCTGCTTTCTGCGTATAACATCTTACATTTGCCTATATTTTCATATGCATTTATTTTTCTATTAGGGTATTAAGTATTCGAATTGTTTTGATAAAAGCTTACCACCTTTTAATTGGCGAGAAAAAAACTGTGAGATCTGCAGTGCGAAAATCTTTATAGAATTACGCTGGGATTAGAAAGAAATTTTCATATACGCCCATGAAACACCCATGTTCAGCCCATTTTACGAAAAAAACAACAATTACACTGTATTTATAAGTACATATCTCTGTGTGATTTCTGCATATCCAGTGTACTAAAATTATGATTTACGCTGTGGATATTTAATTTGATTTATTCCTGTGTAAATTACATACACATTTTACATTTTTGTTAAAATACGATTTTTGGTGAAGAATTTTGTTACGATTTTTGATACACCTTAACAATACAATTTTTCCATGCTTATTTTTTGCTGAATTGTTCAAATATTTGTTTTGTATGATGTTTAAAATACAAATTTTATTGTGCACTTTTCATATGAAAATGCAGTATAAGCCCCTTAGCGAGACCCCCTGTTTTCAGGGTAAAAGTGGCTTTAGATCATTCCACCAGGGAAATAGAAGGGCTGGCGAGTATTCTTTAATAATCTCGCTAGCCCGGACAGCTTTCAGTCATCGACCCCTAAGACTACTTCCCTTGTTTAAAATATTATTTAAATTTTCTACCATCCTCTCACCCAACACACTAGCACTCATGTCATTTAGGTGCAATTCATCCTTACTGTACAAATTGTATCCCAACTGAAAAGTCAGCCTAGTGCTCTAAAATTTAAAAACCTAAATTATTACAGAATGTTTTTAACCAGCAATTAACTTACTGGGTTAGCACATGGCACAAGTAATATCTCAGAAAATGCAACATTAGATGGCCTTGATTTAAGATTATTTCCTTACTCCATATACCTTCCTGGCATAGTTTAAATCTGCTTAGTCTGATGAAAAAAGCAATATATTTGATGTGTGGGTTTCTCACTAAAAAATGGCCTACAGTAGGGGTTACATGTGTACAGCATCTATAAAGTCCAAAACAGTTCAGCACAGAGATGGAAATAACCCAGCAGTTAAGAGTTTAACTAGAATTTATTAAAACTATAACATATTTTAGAGAGATAAAAATGGTTACTTGCGAGCAAGGAATTTCACAAGAATTAATGTCATTACTACAAATTTTTTTAAATTAAAACATATTGATAGGGTAACAATGAAACACAAACGGCGAGATTACGAGTTCTGTTTTAGCCTTAAAAAGCAGCGTTAAGGGGTCCTAACGCTGCTTTTTATCTAACGCTGGTATTATGAGTTTGGCAGGCATAGGTCTACCGCTCACTTTTCTTCCGCGCCTAGAGGCTACCGCAAATCCCCTTACGTCAATTGCGTATCCTATCTTTTTAATGGGATTTGCCTAATGCTGGTATTACGAGTCTTGGAAGAAGTGAGCGAAACAGCCTCTACCTCCAAGACTCCAACCGCATAAAAAAGTCAGTAGTTAAGAGTTTTATGGGCTAACGCTGGAACATTAAGCTCTTAACTACAGTGCTACAAAGTACACTAACACCCATAAATTACCTATGAACTCCTAAACCGAGGCCCCCCCACATCGCAAACACTATAATAAAATATTTAACCCCTAATCTGCCAACTGGACATCGCCGCCACCTACATTATCCCTATGAACCCCTAATCTGATGCCCCCAACATCGCTGCAACCTATATTATATTTATGAACTCCTAATCTGCCCCCCAACGTCGCCGCAACCTAACTACACTTATTAACCCGTAATCTGCCGACCGGACATCGCCCTAACCCTAACACCCCCCTAAGTTAAATATAATTTAATTAAAACAAAATAAATTTACTGTCATTAAATAAATTAATCCTATTTAAAACTAAATACTTACCTATAAAATAAACCCTAATATAGCTACTGTCAGGATAGGTTAAGTCCAGAGTTAGACCCATATGCTAGAATGAGGTTTGTAAACACCTTAGCACTGTCAGTATATACCAGGACATAACCCTGCAACAGCTACAGTAATATACTCACTGAAATAAACTGGAAGTTGGCACAGCAGGGTCAGGAGAAGAAACTTTGTGTAGATAAGGTTAACCAAAAGAGTAATCAAGCAAGCAATATCCAGCAACGTGTAATCAGGCAGGTAGGGGTTAACCAGTAGAGTAATCAAGCAAGCAATGTCCAGCAATGTGTAATCAGGCAGATAAGGATTAACCAATAGAGTTATCAAACAAGCAATGTCCAGCAACGTGTAATCAGGCAGTTTGGAGTTAACCAGTAGAATTGTCAAACAAGCAATATCCAGCAACATGTAATCAGGCAGTTTGGGGTTATTCAGTAGAATAGTCTAGCAAGCAAAGTTCCAGCAACGTGTAATCAGGCAGTTTGGGGTTAACCAGTAGAATTATCAAACAAGCAATGTCCAGCAACGTGTAATCAGGCAGTTTGTGGTTAACCAGTAGAATTGTCAAACAAGCAATGTCCAGCAACGTGTAATCAGGCAGTTTGGGGTTAACCAGTAGAATTGTCAAACAAGCAATGTCCAGCAACGTTTAATCAGGCAGTTTGGGGTTAATCAGTAGAATAGTCTAGCAAGCAAAGTTCCAGCAATGTGTAATCAGGCAGTTTGGGGTTAACCAATAGAATTATCAAACAAGCAATGTCCAGTTATCAGGTATCAGGCAGATAGGGGTTAAGCAGGGTTGAAGTTAAACAAGCCAGCAATTCAAATATGACAAAAAGTTCAAAAAGTACTCACAAGCCGGGTAATGAGAACAAACAGGCACCAAGGAGAGGAGACGCCGGAATAAGAAGCCCTTCTGACGTCAGCAGAAGGGGCCGGTGCGAAACAGGGTTGCTAGGCAACCAAGGAAGCGCTACCGCGCCAAAACATGCAAAGAGAAGAAAGCGATCAGCAGAGCGATCGCGACAGTGCCCCCTCCTCAAGGACCACTCCGGGGAACACGAACAGGATTTGAAGGATTCTGGGCGTGGAACTGTTTGATCAAAGCAGAGGCGCGGACATGAGAAGCAGATTCCCAGGAACGTTCAGTGATGGGATATCCCTTCCAATGGACCAAATAATATAAACGGTTACCCCTTAATTTTGAATCAAGAATTTGACTGCTGGTTTAAGAAGAGATATGTGAAATAAAAGATGAATCTTCAGGGTGTCCGGTAAAGCCACCCTGTAGGCAGTAGAACATACCTTGGAAACAATCCTAAATGGTCCAATGTATTTAGGACCCAATTTAGCACAAGGTTGTTTGAGTCGAATGAATCTGGTGGAAATCCAAACCTTGTCTCCAGTGCGAAATGAAGGTGCCTTACGGCATTTGCGATCAGCAAATCATTTATACTTTTGAGAAGAGAGGAGAAGAATTTCCTGAATCTTCTTCCAGTGTTTACAGCGATTCTTCACAGTTCGATCTGCTCCAGGAACTCCAGAACCCCCAGAAGACATAGGAAAAGTTCTAGGTACAAATCCATAGGCTGCCTTGAAAGGAGAAGTCTGTAAAGAAGAATTGAAACGGGAATTGTAAGCAAGTTCTGCTAAAGGAAGAAGTTGAGACCAATTGGAGTGCTGATGATTAACATAGTGCCTGAGATAGGATTCAAGAGATTGGTTTACCCGCTGAGTTTGACCGTTGGATTGAGGATGATGGGCAGTAGAAAGAGATATGGTAACTCCAAACTGTTTGCATAGAGATTTCCAGAATCTTGAGACAAATTGAACTCCTCGATCAGAAACAATGTCCAAAGGAAAACCATGTAATCTGGTGATATGGAGTATAAACAGTTCAGCGAGTTTCTGGGCAGACGGTAATCCAGGTAAAGGAACAAAATGAGCTGCTTTGGAAAATCTGTCTACCACAACCCATATGGTCTTGTTTCCGGCAGAATTAGGAAGATCTGTAATAAAGTCCATGGAAACATGAGACCAGGGAAAATATGGAACAGGCAAGAGGTAAACAAGAAGACTGTTTATTAGAGGTACAGGAATTACAAGCTGCAACATAATCCTTGACAACTTTGACCATAGAAGGCCACCAGACATGTTGTTTGAGTTTCCACAAAGTATTACGTCCAGACAAAATATTATCATGAGCCCAACAAAGAAGTTTGAGGTGGAATTCTGTAGGTACAAACAAGATCCCAGGAGGTATGTTATAGGAGGAAGGAATAGAGGCTTGAGCAGACTGTAATGCTTGGAAAGGAAAAGTAGACAACTGAGCTAGAACTTTAGCAGGATGGAGAATGGGTTCAGAATCCAATAATGTAGAATCAGAGGCCAGAAATTGTCTGGATAAAGCATCCGCTTTAGTGTTCTTAGAACCAGGAATATAAGAGAGGACAAAATTAAATCTGGAAAAGAACAGAGCCCATCTGGCTTGACGTGAGTTGAGACATTTAGCAGTATGAAGATACAGAAGATTTTTATGATCCGTGAGAATAAGAAATGGTTGAACCGTGCCTTCAAGCAGATGTCTCTATTCTTCCAAAGCCATCTTAATAGCTAACAGTTCTTTGTTACCAACGTCATAATTCAGTTCTGAAGAATTAAACTTCTTGGAGAAGAACCCCACAGGAAGAATTTTGCTAGTAACAGGATTTTGCTGAGATAGCACAGCCCCAGCAGCGATCAGAGAAGCATCCACTTCAAGGATGAATTGGAGACTCGGAACTGGGTGGCAAAGAATAGGAGCCGAAGTAAATGCAGACTTCAAAGATTCAAAGGCCTGTAAGGCTTTATCAGACCAATGCTTGCAATCCTGACCCTTCTTAGTAAGAGCTGTAAGGGGTGCCGAGATGTTAGCAAAGTCCTTTATGAATTTACTGTAGTAATTGGCAAACCCCAGAAATCTCTGAAGAGATTTTAAGGAATTTGGTCTAGGCCAATCTATAATAGCTGACAGTTTGTCAGAATCCATCTTAAATCCAGACGGTGAAATGATGGAGCCCAAGAAATGAATAGATTCTTGATGAAAAGAGCACTTTTCAAGCTTGGCAAAGAGAGAATTTTCACGTAATCTCTGGAGTACTAGTTTAACATAATGAACGTGATCCTGTAAAGTCCGAGAATAAATCAAAATATCATCAAGATAGATAATGACGAATTGATTAAGATAGTCTCTGAATATTTCATTAACAAAATGTTGAAAAACTGCAGGGGCATTGCATAACCCAAAAGGCATAACTAAATATTCATAGTGCCCGAACCTAGTGTTGAAGGCTATTTTCCACTCATCCCCTTTACGAATCCTGACCAAATTATATGCCCCACGAAGATACAATTTGGTAAAGATGGAAGCACCCTGGAGACGATCAAACAATTTGGGAATGAGAGGAAGAGGATAGCAATTCTTGATTGTAATCTGATTAAGAGCACAATAGTCAATGCAAGGACGAAGACCTCCATCTTTTTTTTCAACAAAGAAAAAACCTGCTCCTACCAGAGATGAAGAAGGGCGAATAAAATCTTGGGCCAAATTATCCTTGATGTATTCTTCGAGTTAAACATTTTCTTGACGAGAAAGTGGGAATGTTTTACCCTTAGGAAGAGGTGCTTGAGGTAGTAGGTCAATAGGACAATCAAAGGTCCGGTGTGGAGGTAATATTTCAGCATCTTTCTTAGAAAAGACATCACAAAAAGAATGATATTGTACAGGCAAGGAATCAGGAATGTACAAAACTGCCACAACTATACTAGAAGGTTTGGGAGTATTCTGAAGACACTGTTTGAAACAAGAAGATCCCCAAGTAACAAGTTCCCCTTTAGACCAGGAAAAAAACGGATCATGAAGTTGAAGCCAAGAAAGTCCCAAAATTAAAGGAAACTGAGGAGAAGAGATGATGTCAAAACAGATGGTTTCCGAATGAAGTACTCCTACAGACATGAGAAGTGGTATCGTAGAATATTGAATGATTCCAGAACCTAAGAGTTGACCACTAACAGTAGTGACCTTTATTACTTGGCTCTTGGAAAGCAAAGGAATCCGAAAGGCATTGACAAAATCAGAATCCATAAACATTCCTGCAGCTCCAGAATCGATGAGTGCTTGAGCCTGGAATTTGGTGTTGCCAAAACGGAAGGTGACTGGAACAAACAGCTTGGGATTGAGGGTAGGAAAAGATCTTTGGCTTAACTCAGTCCCTCTTTCTGGAGTTAAGCCCTGGCTTTTACTGGACGGGTTGGACAATCTTTTAACATATGCCCCTTAATACCACAGTAAAGACATAGTCCAAGATTACGCCTTCTGAGACGTTCAGCTTCAGATAACTTAATTGCACCAACCTCCATGGGTTCACTTGATTCAGAGATAGAAGTATTCGGAGCAGGAAGTTTTGGTGAACGAGACATAGGATGGAAAGTAGATTTGATAACGGATCTTCTGTTAAGGTCACGTTCATGGAGATGCTCAGAGTAAAGAGCATCTAACTTGATACATAAATTGATGAGTTCTTCTAGAGAATCAGAAAGATCCCTATAAACCAGTTTGTCTTTTAAACGATCGCAAAGACCTTTACGAAACGCTGCACGCAGGGCCCCATGATTCCACATAGTTTCAGCAGCTAAAGTCCGGAATTCTATAGCGTATTGTGCTACAGAAAGAGAACCCTGCCTTAAATCTAAAAGTCCTGCTTCGGCAGCCGCTGACCTTCCAGGTTTATCAAACACGGAAGAAAATATGGATACAAAAGTGTCAAAATTGTGGAGCGAAGGATCATCCTTTTCCAACAGTGGAGAAACCCAAGCCAAGGCTTTACCCTTCATAAGAGAAATCAAAAAGGTGATCTTGGAGGAAGAGGAAACAAACATCTGAGGATTATTTCTGAAGTGAAGATGGCACTGATTAAGAAATCCTCGACAGTCTTCAGGATTGCCGTCATATTTATCCGGTAGTGGAATTCTGGGAATTAACTGTTCTGCAGGTTGTGGTGGATTAAATGCAGGGTTAGAACTGGCCGCAGGAACAACAGGAGTTGCAGAGACTTGTGAAGGTGGAGAGAGATTATGCAAAAGAGAAGTAATTTGATCCAACTTAGAATCCAGGGATTGCAGGTGTGCAGAGTGGGTTCCAAGAAGCTGTCCCTGTAGAGCCACAGCTCTGGATAACTCACCAGGGTCCATTATATGGCCTGTTTGTAATGTCAGGATAGGTTAAGTCCAGAGTTTGACCCAAATGCTAGAATGAGGTTTGTAAACACCCTAGCACTGTCAGTATATACCAGGACCTGACCCTGCGACAGCTACAGTAATATACTCACTGAAATAAACTGGAAGTTGGCACAGCAGGGTCAGGAGAAGAAACTTCGTGTAGATAGGGTTAACCAAAAGAGTAATCAAGCAAGCAATATCCAGCAACGTGTAATCAGGCAGGTAGGGGTTAACCAGTAGAGTAATCAAGCAAGCAATGTCCAGCAACGTGTAATCAGGCAGATAGGGATTAACCAATAGAGTTATCAAACAAGCAATGTCCAGCAACGTGTAATCAGGCAGTTTGGAGTTAACCAGTAGAATTGTCAAACAAGCAATGTCCAGCAACATGTAATCAGGCAGTTTGGGGTTAATCAGTAGAATAGTCTAGCAAGCAAAGTTCCAGCACCGTGTAATCAGGCAATTTGGGGTTAACCAGTAGAATTATCAAACAAGCAATGTCCAGCAACATGTAATCAGGTAGTTTGGGGTTAACCAATAGAATTGTCAAACAAGCAATGTCCAGCAACGTGTAATCAGGCAGTTTGGGGTTAACCAATAGAATTATCAAACAAGCAATGTCCAGTTATCAGGTATCAGGCAGGTAGGGGTTAAGCAGGGTTGAAGTTAAACAAACCAGCAATTCAAAT
Source organism: Bombina bombina (assembly GCF_027579735.1). Classification (NCBI taxonomy): domain Eukaryota; kingdom Metazoa; phylum Chordata; class Amphibia; order Anura; family Bombinatoridae; genus Bombina; species Bombina bombina. The sequence goes on from NC_069500.1 coordinate 1,170,940,264, forward strand.
ATGAGAAGAAGTTCAAAAAGTACTCACAAGCCGGGTAATGAGAACAAACAGGCACCGAGGAGAGGAGACGCCGGAATAAGAAGCCCTTCTGACGTCAGCAGAAGGGGCCGGTGTGAAACAGGGTTGCTAGGCAACCAAGGAAGCGCTACCGTGCCGAAACATGCAAAGAGGAGAAAGCGATCAGAAGAGCGATCGCAACAGCTACAATATAACTAATAGTTACATTGTAGCTATTTTAGGATTAATATTTATTTTACAGGCAACTTTGTATTTATTTTAACTAGGTACAATAGCTATTAAATAGTTAATAACTATTTAATAGCTACCTAGTTAAAATAAATACAAAATTACTTGTAAAATAAATCCTAACCTAAATTACAATTACACCTAACACTACACTATCAATAAATTAATTAAATAAATTAACTACAATGATCTAAACTAAAACATAATTAAATAAACTAAACTATAGTACAAAAAACAAACAAACACAACATTACAAAAAATAAAAAAATATTACAAAAATTTTAATCTAATTACACCTAATCTAAGCCCCCTAATAAAATAAAAAAGCCTCCGAAAAAAATAAAATTCCCTAACCTAAACTATATTACAAAGTAATCAGCTCTTTTACCAGCCCTTAAAAGGGCTTTTTGCGGGGCAATGCCCCAAAGTAATCAGCTCTTTTACCTGTAAAAAAAATACAAGCCCCCCAACATTACAACCCACCACCCACATACCCCTACTCTAAAACCCACCCGATCCCCCCTTAAAAAAACCTAACACTACCCCCTTGAAGATTACCCTACCTTGAGCCGTCTTCAGCCAGCCGGCCACTGATGGGACAGAAGAGGACATCCGGACCGGCAGAAGTCTTCATCCTATCCGGGCAGAAGAGGACATCCGGACCGGCAGACATCTTCAATCAGGCAGCATCTTCTATCTTCATCCTTCCGGAGCGGAGCGGAGCCATCTTCTATCCATCCGACGCTGAGCCATCCTCTTCTTCCGATGTCCTAAGGCCGAATGAAGGTTCCTTTAAATGACGTCATCCAAGATGGCGTCCCTCGAATTCCGATTGGCTGATAGGATTCTATCAGCCAATCAGAATTAAGGTAGGAAAAATCCAATTGGTTGATTGAATCAGCCAATCAGATTGAAGTTCAATCCGATTGGCTGATTGGATGAACCAATAGAATGCGAGGTCAATTCTATTGGCTCATCCAATCAGCCAATCGGATTGAACTTCAATCCGATTGGCTGATTCAATTAACCAATCGGATTTTTCCTAACTTAATTCCGATTGGCTGATAGAATCCTATCAGCCAATTGGAATTCGAGGGACGCCATCTTGGATGATGTCATTTAAAGGAACCTTCATTCGGCCTTAGGATATCGGAAGAAGAGGATGGCTCCGCATCGGATGGATAGAAGATGGCTTCGCTCCGGAAGGATGAAGATAGAAGATGCCACCTGGATGAAGATGTCTGCCAGTCCGGCTGTCCTTTTCTGCCCAGATAGGATGAAGACTTCTTCCGCTACGGATGTCCTCTTCTGTCCCATCGGTGGCCGGCTGGCTAAAGACGGCTCAAGGTAGGGTGATCTTCAGGGGGGTAGTGTTAGGTTTTTCTAAGGGGGGATTGGGTGGGTTTTAGAGTAGGGGTGTGTGGGTGGTGGGTTGTAATGTTGGGGGAGGTTGTATTTTTTTTTACAGGTAAAAGAGCTGATTACTTTGGGGCAATGCCCCACAAAAAGACCTTTTAAGGGCTGGTAAAAGAGCTGATTACTTTGTAATTTAGTTTAGGGTAGGGAATTTTATTATTTTGGGGGCCTTTTTTATTTTATTAGGGGGCTTAGATTAGGTGTAATTAGATTAAAATTCTTGTAATATTTTTTTATTTTTTGTAATGTAGTGTTTTTGTACTATAGTTTAGTTTATTTAATTGTATTTTAGATTAGATCATTGTAGTTAATTTATTTAATTAATTTATTGATAGTGTAGTGTTAGGTGTAATTGTAACTTAGGTTAGGATTTATTTCACAGGTAATTTTGTAATTATTTTAACTAGGTAGCTATTACATAGTTATTAACTATTTAATAGCTATTGTACCTAGTTAAAATAAATACAAAGTTGCCTGTAAAATAAATATTAATCCTAAATAAGCTACAATGCAACTATTAGTTATATGGTAGCTATATTACGGTTTATTTTATAGGTAAGTATTTAGTTTTAAATAGGATTAATTTATTTAATGATAGTAATTTTAGTTTGTTTTATTTAAATTATATTTAAGTTAAGGGGGGTTAGGGTTAGACTTAAGTTTAGTGTTTAATAACTTTATTATAGTAGCGGCGACGTTGGGGGCGGCAGATTAGGGGTTAATAATTGTAGGTAGGGGCATCGATGTTAGGGAGGGCAGATTAGTGGTTAATAATTGTAGGTAGGTGGCGTAGATGTTAGGGAGGGCAGATTAATGATTAATAAAATTTATTATAGTGTTTGCGAGGCGGGAGTGCGGCAGTTTAGGGGTTAATACATTTATTATAGTGGCGGCGATGTCCAGTCAGCAGATTAGGGGTTAATAAATGTAGTTAGGTTGCGGCAATGTTGGGAGGGCAGATTAGGGGATAATAACTATAATGTAGGGTTCGGCGATGTTGGGGGCAGCAGATTAGGGGTTCATAAGTATAATGTAGGTGGCGGCAGTGTCCGGAGTGGCAGATTAGGGGTTAATAAAATAAGGCAGGTGTCAGCGATAGCGGGGGCGGCAGATTAGGGGTTAATAAGTGTAAGATTAGGGGTGTTTAGACCCAGTCTTTTTAAATACACACTTTCTGGGGAACAAGATCCAACTGAGCATGTGCACAAGCTTGTAGGGTATACGTATACCAGTCACATGATACAGGGGACCGGAAAATGGGAGAAAAAATACATTTGCAAGAGAAAAATCTACTGCTTATTTGAAATTCAGAGTAGGTGTTAAATCATTGTATTTTTATTATGCACTTGTTAATTATGCAATTCTACTGGATTTAGTGGTCCTTTAATGCTACATGATACAAAGATATTTTAGACAATTGGGTGCTTCCAACTTTGTGGCAACAGTCTAGGGAAAGCCATTTCCATTTCAAGCATGACTGTACCCCAATAAGACATGATTTGAAGAGTTTGGTGTGGATGAACTATAGCTCTGACCTCAACCCCATTGAACACCATAGGGATAATTTGGAAGACAGCTTGAAATGAAAGACCTTCTTGTCCAACATCAGTGTCTGACCTCACAAATGATCTTTTGGCTGAATGTGCAATGAGGGGTGCATTGCCTCAGCAGTGTGCAATTTCATAATAGGATATGTTCACATTTCTTAAGTGACCATTTTGTAAGTGAGGCAATTAAGGTAGGAACTATACAAGTAATATACTCAATACTCACCACAGTTCTGCTTATTTAGCTTACAACCTGCCAATTGACATCTGCTGAAGTAATGCACACTACATCAAGCTAACCATATTCCCCTTCTTCTACTTTCAGGTATGTGAATAGAGTTCCTGCAAATCTGTAACAATATTCACTGCTTCCTAGTGTTTTTCATCCCTTAACTTATAACTTATATGAATAGAGTCCCTGTACTATTTCTGGTGCTTTTCCTCTCCTGTGTAACTCTCTCATTTGATATGTATGTGAATGGAGCATAGGATTATAGGCTGTTCCCTCACAACTCCTGCTCTCCCTCTCTCCTACTCTTACTCCTATCCACAGACACATTTTTTATCTATTCCTCAGCACTGTTATATTTTTCTCATCCCTTAAACATGTACTAATAACACCTATCTTTAAAAAAATATTCTGTTGATTCATCATCCCCATCCAACTACGACCCTACTGCCCCTTGTCTCAAAACTCCTGGTAAGGCTTGTATATACATGTTTATCACATTTCCTTACATAAAAAGTCCTCCTTGATCCATTGCAATATGGATTTTGCCCTCAACACTCCACTGAAACTGCAATCATTAAGGTTACTAATGACTTAATTACAGAAAAATTAAAAGGCTACTTTTCCCTGTTATTCCTTCTTGATCTGTCTGCAGTTTCTGATACTTTTGACCATACTCTCTTGCTCCAAAACCTCCACTCCTTTGGCATCTGCAACACTCTTGTGGTTCTCCTTCTACTTCTCTAGCCATACCTTTAATGTAACCTTCTCTGGCACATCTACTTTACCACTTTTGGTTGGGGTACCACAAGGCTCTGTCTTTTGTCCCCTTTTCTTCTAAATGTATACATCATTCTTAGATTCTTTAATAAAGTCTCATTGTTTTCAATATCATGTGTATGCTGATACCTAAATCTACTTCTCTGCACCAGACCTATCCCAGTCCTTAACCCTTTGAGTGCTAAGCACTTTCCTACCTGGGTGCTAAGGTTTTTTAAAGGTTTTTTTTATTTTATATTTTTAAAATATATCGGCTAGATTACGAGTTTTGCGGTATGAGTGAAAAAGCAGCGTTAAGACTCTTTTTCACTACCGCTGGTATTACGAGTCTTGCAGGTTTAGGGGCACCACACACTTTTTTGGCCGTAACGCAACGTAATTACCGCAGCTTTCAAAAAAGTCCTTTTTCAATGGGACTTCCATAGCGCCGGTATTACGAGTCTGCCTGGGAGGCCAAAAAGTGAGTGGTACACCCTATACCGCCAAGATCCATACCGTAAAGTGAAAGTCAGTAGTTATGAGTTTTATGCTACAAAGCCGTAACATAAAAATCATAACTAAAGTGCTACAAAGTACACTAACACCCATAAACTACCTATTAACACCTAAACAGAGGCCCTCCCGCATCGCAAACACTAAAATAAAATTATTAACTCCTAATCTGCCGCTCCGGTCATCGCCGCCACTATAATAAACATATTAACCCCTAAACCTGCCCCTAACATCGCTGCCACCTACCTACATTTATTAACCCCTAATCTGCCGTCCCCAAAGTCGCTGCCACTATACTAAATTGTCTCAGTCATTAGCACCTGTCTGAGACAATTTGTGATGGCTCAGAGCCATCATTAGCACTCAAGGGGTTAATAACTTGTCACTAATTGCCTTTCTAATATTTTATCCTGGATTTCCTCTCACTACCTTAAGCTAAATCTCTCAAAACTGAGCACTTTATTCCCCCCCTTCTTCCAAAATCCCTACCCCCCATCTTTTTCTAACTGTTGATAATAACATCATTAACCTAACCCCGCATGCCCAATGTCTTAGGGACACACTTGACTCAGATCTCTCTTTCACTCCCTTTATCCAGTCTTTGGCTAATTCCTGCTGTCTCCACCTTAAACACATCACCAAAATGTATAACTTCCTCACACAAGACAGAGCTAAGACTTAAATTCACCCTCTGATCATTTCCAGCCTTGACTTTTGTAACTTCATACTCTCCGGTCTCCCTAGTTGCCGTCTATCTTCCTTACAATTCATAAAAAAATTACTCTGCCAGGCTAATCTTCCTTAAATCCTCAACTGCTGCAACTCTCTGCCAGTCCCTTCACTGGCTTCCTCTAAAGTACAGAATAAAACACAAAATCCTTACTCTAAGTTCCAAAGCTCTCAATAACACTGCTCCACCCTATATCTCTGACCTCGTCTCCAGATACTCTCCCTCCAGTCCCCTTTGCTCTGTTTATGACCTTTCTCCTCCTCTCATGTTACCTCCTCACATTCCCATCTACAAGACTTCTCCAGACTGGCCCCTATTTAGTTGAACTCTCTGCCTTGCTTCACAAGACTCTCAACTAGTTTTCAAAATCTCAAACACTCCTTAAATACTCTACTGTTCAGGGATATATATAATATACACTAATATTCCTCTCCTCCTTTAGTTATCCTCTTGAACACCCTTAGCATGTAAGGCTATGAGCCCAGCTGCTTTGTAGATCACCTTCATGAGAGCTGATCTACAACAGTGAAACTCTTGACAGGGCCCTCCATCCCTTTGTCCCCCATAATTGCTACTTTGCATATTACACCCATGTTTTTTAGCACTGCAGAATCTGTTGGCGCTCTATAAATTACCGATAATAACTGATAATAATAATGTGCAGAAATTCCCATAGACACAATCCAAAATATTGGGGAAAGCCTTCCCAGAAGAGTTGCAGCTGTTATAGCCAAATTAAAGGGACAGTAAACACCTTGAGATTTTTATATAAAATATTTAGTTATGCATAATGAAGCAACTTTACCATTTATTTACATTATTTATTTTGCCCCCTTTTTGTGCAATTTAGCTCTGAATATAGAGCAATTTTTTACTCTCAGACCTTGAAATGCACCCTGCTGATGTCTCAAGGCAATAACCCTACTACATATTTCTCATATTACTAACTTCATTACCATGTTTAGCTGTGTTGTCTGAAGACTAAAGCACAGATTAGCTGCTTCAAATAAGGCAAATAAATTGAGTTTGGCTACTGAAAAATAATTGCAGGAAAAAAAAGTTAATTTGTTTTAAAAAATTATATATATTATATAGAAATATAACAGAAATGTCTTGTAATGTTTACTGTCCCATTAATGTCATATTAATGGAACGAGATGTTCAACAAATTCATATAACTATGATGGTCAGTGTCCACATACGTTTGGCCATATAGTGTATGTAGTTGGTTTATAAATGCCTGCAAATTCTACATAAGCTAATGAGGTTTGATTATGTGAATAGGAATCTTATAGGGACAGTCTAGGCCCAAATAAACTTTCATGATTCAGATAGAGCATGTAATTTTAAACAATTTTCCAATTTACTTTTATCACCAATTTTGCTTTGTTCTCTTGGTATTCTTAGTTCAAAGCTTAACCTAGGAGGTTCTTATGCTAATTTCTTAGACCTTGAAGCCCACCTCTTTCAGATTGCATTTTAACAGTTTTTCACCACTAGAGGGTGTTAGTTCACGTATTTCATATAGATAACACTGTGCTCGTAAACGAGAAGTTATCTGGGAGCAGTCACTGATTGGCTAGACTGCAAGTCTGTTAAAAGAACTGAAAAAAGGGGCAGTTTGCAGAGGCTTAGATACAAGATAATCACAGAGGTTAAAAGTATATTATTATAACTGTGTTAGTTATGCAAAACTGGGAAATGGGTAATAAAGGGATTATCTATCTGTTAAAACAATACAAACTCTGGTGTAGACTGTCCCTTTAAGTGTGTATCCTTCTAAGTTAAAAATATACTTTAAAATAGCACTCTTTAAGAGATAATTATTACATTTCTCAGCATATTTATAGGTCTGCTTGTATACCAGCATATGTTTTGATTCTCGTCAGTATGGGGAGGTCCCTCAAATAATTTTAAAATGGCAAATTTTACCTGTTTATCTAGCGATATAGGGTTCTAACTTCTGGCTGTGAAGGAAAACACATTTATTGCAATATAACTCTCAAAAAAAGCCCCTTAAGATTTTGTGTATCACAATACAAATGATTTGATGGCACAAGGAAATTAAAAATAATGTTGTAAATAAATAACAACCAGGACAATTAAAGCCAATTTATGAATATGAGATTAATGTTAAGACACTAGGCAGGCATGAATAAATTCATTCATTTAATGTTGTTTTTCTATAAGGTGAAATCATGTATGCTTTTCTTTTAAGTATTCATTTTCAAAATTAAGTATTCAAAACAACAGTTATCAAATGCAATACTATTTGACAACAGAAGATATTTATATCCCTTCTGAAAGACAATATATATTCCGTGTAGTCAGCCAGAGAAATAAAAAAAAAAATACAATAATATTTCTCTTTCAAATCTGTCATCTAAAGTAATCCAGGGCAAACGTCTTTTGCCACACAGTAAACAATAAGCACATAAATACATAGCTATTTGCACATAGATTTTTCTTTGGTAAAATACATTGAACAAAAAATAAAAATTGCTCAACCACTCAAAAGGTATAAATGTTCTGAAGACGCATTTAGCTGCAGTCAGGATACTCAAAACATTTCAACAATAAGAATGAGCTGTAAATGGACATCAATACATAGTGGCAAAATGTTACTCTAAAAAAGGATTCAATTTTCCATTTCTATTTTCTTTATTTTAAAAAAAAAGGTAAAAAAATAATAATAAAGGTGTTCCTTAAAGGGACAGTCTTGTCAAAATTAAACTTTCGTTATTCAGATAGGGCAGGCAATTGTAAACAACTTTCCAATTTACTTTTATCATCAGATTTCCTTTGTTCTCTTGGTATTCTTAGTTGAAAGCTAACCTTAGGTAGGCTCATATGATAACTTCTAAGCCCTTTAAGGCCGCCTTTTATCTGAATGCATTTGACAGTTTTCCCCAGCTAGAGGGCATTAGTTCATGTGTGCCATATAGATAACATAGTGCTCACACTTGTGGAGCTACTTATGAGAGGGCACTGATTGGCAAAATACAAGCCTGTCAAAATAACTGAAAATAACTGAAATAAGGGGGCGGTCTGTAGAGGCTCAGATACAAGGTAATCACAGTGATAAAAAGTGTATTAATATAACTATATTAGTTATGCAAAACTGGAGAATGGGTAATAAAGGGATTATCTATCTTTTTAAACAATTAAACAATAAAAATTCTTGAATAGACTGTTCCTTTAAATAATGCAGCACTTATGGCTTATCTGGGTTATCTTCAGTAAGCTAAAAAATGAAGGGCCAGATTTCGAGTGGCACGTTAACAGTTAGGCGCGAGCAAAAAGGGGTTTATCGTGGCTTAGGCGCGAGCAAAAAGGGGTTTATCGTGGCTGTTTGCCCACGTCAGGTTTATTACTCGTATTACAACTTGAAAGTAAACACAAATGCATGAGCACAATTGTGATTTACACTAGAATGATTACTGCATCCTCAGGTAAACTGGTAAACTGTTTCTGAAAAAGAAAAAAAACTTTACAAATATAATAACACTCATAATAATATTATCTAGTATATATATATATATATATATATATATATATATATATATATATATATATATATACTTCAAAGAAAGAAGAGGCACTCACAGGACTTAATGTACGTTATTTTTATTAGTAATTCATCAACAAAGGTTCAGTCAACGTTTCGGTCCTCACAGGGACCTTTGTCAAGACTGTTTCTAATAGAAAGGTACGCAAGTTAAAATCATAGTTAATATCCCTAAATTTAAGACAACACAACATAGGATTACAACCATGTAGAATAAAAGCAATACATATGTAGACTAGTGCACGCATATATATATAAGTTATTCCTTTTTTGAAATTAATACTCAAATTCAGTTAGGTAAACCGTACACAATTGGTAAATATGCAAGTAGATCATACTTCAAATAATTGAAAAAAGTTGTTATTCAACCAAACACAGCTCATGTTATTACAATTCATACAGTCTAGTGCAATTAGTATAATATATGACTATATAAAAGTTATATGGCAATAACGACCCAAAATTAGTTATCCTTACAGTTTGTATACAAAATGAAAACTGTGCATGCAGGTATTTCAGTAGTACATGCACAATCAAAGTGGTTAACACGCACAATCAAAGTGGTTAACACGCATTGGTACCATAATGAACACATTAATACATACATCAATACATACATACATCAACACAAATATGATGCAAATATATAAAGACTCACTTGCAGTGACTAAGGGATCCATGTACGAAGCAGCGAAAGCTGCTCCGGAGCCTTTGTGGGCAGGTTTGCATATGCGAGCCTGCTTCCCGCAATGTAAGATGCAGCGGTCATTAGACCGCTGCTTCCTACACCCTACGCCACCTCTTAGGTGGCGAAGCAAAATCACAGAGAGCTCGCTCGCTCTCGGTGATTGACAGCCCCTTCAGTCGCGTGATTGGTCGCGCGACTGAAGGGGCGGGCATTACACACTCCGCTGAGTGTGTAATGGTACATACGGGCAAGCGGATCAATAGATCCGCTGCCCGTGTGTAGCGGAGGCTGGCGGACAGCTTCGCGAGTTAAGAAGCTGTCCGCCCGCCTCTTAGTACATGGAACCCTAAGTATTTGCAACATTAGTAGCAAGATGAAAACAATATACCAAACTGGCAATTATGGAAGTACACAATTTGACACATTCCCACTTGTAAATAGGGCTAGAAAAGAACGAGAACTACAGTCAGTGGAATGTTAACAGTTTGATCACATAGATACATAAGAAATTTTCTGTTTGATGTTACGAGTAAGGAGAGATAAGTAGATCAGAAAATTTGAATATTAGTACATGTTAGTTTCATATACAATATAAACTTAACAAAAGGTGTCATTATGATGTGAATGCATTTGCCGTTATGGTAAACAATAAATCCAAATGCTATTTACCGATATGGTACACATTAAGTGCTTTTAATACGATCAACTACAATAGATATCTTTAATATGTAATGTTTGTTAAACTGGTTTTGCCCTTAACCGATGTTTGCATATATATTGGTAAATGTTCTCACTTGAAAAAATCTTGCACTCTAATACAGCCAGACATTGACCTCTGGTGATATGTTATGCCCACTTTCAAAATGGAGGACTAGATACCGGATATCCGGTTTAACGGACCTTAATGATTTAAATAAGAACTTTGGACATGCGCACACCATTCCTTGATAAAGCTTATTAGCGAAACGTACGTCGGATATATCTTTTAAGTGCTGTCCTTGCAAGTACTTGCACACCTAAAGGGAGAGCAACATATGCTGGACATTCAAGCGGGAGGTTTTGTGGTTAAGTTTCTGCATTCCTCACCACTGTCTCTGGTATTGTGTTTAGCTCACTTGGAGCAATATCTGTAATTGTATTGCCTAAATCCTGATGTATATGGTGTTTTGGCAGTTCTTGTGACACTTTTTACACTTGTATTTTAATAAATCTTTTTATTCAAACATCCTGTGAAAGTAACTGTCTACCCAACAGTATAAAGTGGGTGTGCGCATTCACCTGAGCTTGGTCAAAGCTCCATCCCATGTGAGTAATCATTTGTACACACATATTCTGCACTGAATACAGTTACAGAGTTACGCTATGTGGCATATTTTTGTTTCTTTTCTGTGAGGATGAAACAAGAGAGATCAGAAGTCTGAAGATTCCCAGGAAAGAATCCATATATCCTTAGATGAACTTTATTTATGTCTCTATTATATTCTTATCACATTTATTTCACAAATAATAAGAGTGTACATTAGCGTAGTATAATGGAAATAAAAAATACTATAATCATTATAGTGTAACCTATCTACACAATGTGTTGTTCGTAGTGTAAACATAGGCGATGTTCAGTACTAAAGTAAATAGTACAGAAGAAAATATATAGTTTACGTAAACCAAATATCCTTTTAACCGTACTAGAAAAGTGGTGAATGTGCTGTAAGAACGAATAATATTCATCCCATACGCCCAGTTTTTAAGAAACCTCCTGGTGCTAAGGCTAGTTGATAAAACACTAGGGGCAAGGTCTTGCACAGCTTACCGTATTCATTGAACATGGAATATGTTCAGCGGTTAACAGTAGTATGTCTGTTTCGCTCTTTTATACTGGTGGGTATGGGATACGCTGATGACAATGATGTCATCAGCGGTGCGACTAGTACATGGCCAGAGAGGTCGATGTTGGTTGCTATGGCAACAATAAATGCAGTATTACGTTCAGAGATGCACTATAGTGCCAAACTTGTATTGCTTAAAAAAACGATAGTGAAAGCTGCAACTAAAGTTATTTATGTGTGTGTTAATGTAGATCCTACAAGTGGGGATATTGAAATATGTATGATATTAAAGAATGATGTATATCCCATTATAGACAGTTGCAAAACAACAATGGGTATTGTTCATGTGTGTACTAATGTAAGTACAAAAACTGGGAAATTGTAATTTAAGAATTGTATTTATGTGTGTTGGTGTAGATCCTACAATTGGGGGTAGTGTAGTACATGAAAACTGGAGAATTACATGTATTACATTATAAACAGTGGCAAACCTGCAAGTGGTGTTGTTCATGTGTGTATTAGTTTAAATATACAAACTGGGAAAACATAATATCAAATATGAAGAGTGTCTGATGTATGTAAATAGGGTCATTATGTATAGAGATAATTGTAAATCAGATCATGTATGGTTATGTTAGGTCAGAAGACAAAACACATACAACATAGACTGACATGCACCACAGAGTATTTTGTCTATCTGATCATTTGTCCATGTGGCCTTTTTTATGTAGCAAAGACAAGCACATCTTTCCATGACCGCCTTGCAAATCACTGCAGCACAATCAGGAAAGCCATCAAAGATAAGAAAAGTGACCAACCTGGTCACATCACTTTATGCAACATGGCCACACTGTAGCCATGCTAAGAACCATCCTCATTGACTGGATACTACCACTAAAAAGACAGGGTGATAGAAACCTTGAACTACTCAAAAGGGAGGCAAGGTGGATTAACCGCTTGGAAACACTGGTTCCCAAAGGACTAAACATCAGCATTGACTATGCCCTATTCTACTAGGTTTTGTACATTGGTGGTGCTCATGCACCCTGGGAAGGACCTATACCAGTATATATGTATATTCATAGTCACTTATAGTAGTAGTAACAGTCTTATTTCTCCCTGCACCCTAAGTGCTTTTGCTAGTTGTGTATAGAATTTAAGCTTACCTTCCTAAACTCCTCAACCTTAAAGTACATTGTTTGACTATTTTTCTTGCCAATTTGGTTTAACTCTCATTGCTATTGATTCCTTCATATCTTGTTTTCACTGTATAGCTTAATGTGTACTTGCAGTGACTCCCCACATATCTTCACATAGCCCCTTTATTACATTCTATCTAGACTTTGACCTAACATATCCATACATGATTTGATCTGGTTTACGGTTATCTCTATACTGTACATAATGACCCTATTTACATACATCAGACACTCATATTTAATATTATATTTTCCCAGTTTGTATACTTAAACTTATACACACATGAACAACACCACTTGCAGGTTTGCCACTGTTTATAACGTAATACACGTAATTCTCCAGTTTTCATGTACTACACTACCACCATTTGTAGGATCTACACCAACACACATAAATAATAGTCTTACATTACAATTTCCCAGTTTTTGTACTTACATTAGTACACACATGAACAATACCCATTGTTTTTTTGCAACTGTCTAAAACAGGATACACATCTTTCTTTAATATCATACATATTTCACTATCCCTACTTGTAGGATCCACATAAATAACTTTCCTTGCAACTTTCCCTGCTGTTTTTTAAGCAATACAAGCTTGCCACTATAGTGCATCTCTGAACGTAATATTGCATTTATTGTTGCCATAGCAACCAACACGGACCTCTCTGGCCACGTGCCAGTCACACCGCTGATGACATCATTGAAATCAGCGTCTCCCATACCCACCAGTATAAAAGAGCGGGACAGACATACTACTGTTTAATGCTGAACATATTCCATGTGCAGAGAATACGTTAAGCCATGCAAGACCTTGCCCCTAGTGTTTTATCAACTGGCCTTAGCAGGAGGTTTCTTAAAAACTGGGCATATAGGACGAATATTATTTGTTCTTACAACACATACACCACTAGTATGGTTAAAAGGAGATTTGGTTTATGTAAACTATATATTTTCTTGTGTACTCTGCATATTTACTTTAGTACTGAACATTGCCTATGTTTACACTACGGACAACACATTGTGTAGATAGGTTACACTATAATGATTATAGTATTTTTTATTTCCATTATACTACGCTGATGTAAACTCTAATTATTAGTGTTGATGTATAAATTAGTGTGTTCATTATGGTACCATTGCGTGTTAACCACTTTGATTGTGCATGTACTACTGAAATACCTGCATGTAAAGTTTTCATTTTGTATTCAAACTGTAAAGATAACTAATTTTGGTTCGTTATTGCAATATAACTTTTGTATAGTCATGTATTATACTAATTGCACTAGACTGTATTAATTTAAATACAATGAACCGTGTTTGGTTGAGAAACAACTTTTTTTAATTATTTGAGTATGAGATACCTGCATATTTACCAATTTTGTACAGGTTACCTAACTGAATTTGAGTATTAATTTCTATATAGGAATAACTTAGATATATATGTGGGTACTAGTCTACATATGTATAGTCACTTTGCTTTTATTCTACATGGTTGTGTTGACTTACACTTAGGAATATTAACTATGATTTTAACTTGTGTACCTTTCTATTAGAAACTGTCTTGACAAAAGTCCCTGTGAGGACCCAAACGTTGACTGAACCTTTGTTGATGAATTATTAATATAAATAATGTACATTAAGTCCTGTGAGTGCCTCTTCTTTCTTTGAAGTTCCTATCTACCACAGAGAGCACCCAGGCAATTTACCAGTACAGTGAGTGCTTGGAACCCAGAACTACAAATATATATATATATATATATATATATATATATATATATATATATATATATATATATATATATATAAAACTCAATTAAGTTATAAGGACTCAAAAATATGAGGTCCCAGGTGTTAGGGAAAAAAAAGGATGGCAAAGAACTTAAACATAGAGATACATACATTCACATGTCTGAATATGTATATGTATGTATTAGTATATATGTATATATGTATAAATATCATATATATATCCATATATGTATTCATATGTATTTATGTGTTTATATGTATATATTTATGTCTGTAAATACATATATACACATATAAACACATGTATATACTCTACAGTCATGGCCAAAAATATTGGCACTCCTGCATTTTTGACAGATAATGCACCACTTCGCCCACCTTTTAAATAGCTCTGGTATTGAGAGTTCACAGAAAGGCTGCGTTAGGCTCCAAAAAGGGAGCGTACAGGCATATTTAACGCCACTGCAACTCTCGATACCAGAGTTGCTTACGGACGCGGCCAGCTTCAAAAACGTGCTTGTGCACGATTCCCCCATAGAAAACAATGGGGCTGTTTGAGCTGAAAAAAAACCTAACACCTGCAAAAAAAGCCGCGTTCAGCTCCTAACGCAGCCCCATTGTTGTCTATGGGGAAACACGTCCTACGTCTGCACCTAACACTCTAACATGTAACCCGAGTCTAAACACCCCTAACCTTACACTTATTAACCCCTATTCTGACGCCTCCGCTATCGCTGACCCCTGCATATTATTATTAACCCCTAATCTGCCGCTCCATAAACTGCCGCTACTTACATTATCCCTATGTACCCCTAATCTGCTGCCCCTAACACCGCCAACCCCTATATTATATTTATTAACCCCTAATCTGCCCCCCACAACGTCGCCTCCACCTGCCTACACTTATTAACCCCTAATCTGCCGAGCGGACCGCACCGCTATTATAATAAAGTTATTAACCCCTAATCCGCCTCACTAACCCTATAATAAATAGTATTAACCCCTAATCTGCCCTCCCTAACATCGCCGACACCTAACTTCAAACATTAACCCCTAATCTGCCGACTGGAGCTCACCGCTATTCTAATAAATGTATTAACCCCTAAAGCTAAGTCTAACCCTAACACTAACACCCCCCTAAGTTAAATATAATTTAAATCTAACAAAATTAATTAACTCTTATTAAATAAATTATTCCTATTTAAAGCTAAATACCTGTAAAATAAATCCTAATATAGCTACAATATAAATTATATTTATATTATAGCTATTTTAGGATTTATATTTATTTTACAGGTAACTTTGTAATTATTTTAACCAGGTACAATAGCTATTAAATAGTTAAGAACTATTTAATAGCTAAAATAGTTAAAATAATTACAAATTTACCTGTAAAATAAATCCTAACCTAAGTTACTATTAAACCTAACACTACACTATCAATAAATTAATTAAATAAAATACCTACAATTACCTACAATTAAACCTAACACTACACTATCAATACATTAATTAAATAAAATACCTACAATTACCTACAATTAAACCTAACACTACACTATCAATAAATAAATTAAATACAATATCTACAAATAAATACAATTAAATAAATTAACTAAAGTACAAAAAATAAAAAAGAACTAAGTTACAAAAAATAAAAAAATATTTACAAACATTAGAAAAATATTACAACAATTTTAAACTAATTACACCAACTCTAAGCCCCCTAATAAAATAACAAAGCCCCCCAAAATAAAAAAATGCCCTACCCTATTCTAAATTACAAAAGTTCAAAGCTCTTTTACCTTACCAGCCCTGAACAGGGCCCTTTGCGGGGCATGCCCCAAGAAAATCAGCTCTTTTGCCTGTAAAAAAACACATACAATACCCCCCCCCCCAACATTACAACCCACCACCCACATACCCCTAATCTAACCCAAACCACCCTTAAATAAACCTAACACTAAGCCCCTGAAGATCTTTCTACCTTGTCTTCACCTCGCCGGGTATCACACCGATCGGTTCTGGCTCCAAAATCTTCATCCAACCCAAGCGGGGGCTAGACATCCATCATCCGACGGCTGAAGAAGTCCAGAAGAGGGTCCAAAGTCTTCATTCTATCCGGGAAGAAGTGTAGATCCGGACCGGCAACCATCTTCTTCCAAGCGGCATCTTCTATCTTCATCCGATGAGGACCGGCTCCATCGTGAAGACCTCCAGCGCGGACCCATCTTCTTCCGACGACGTCCAACTGAAGAATGATGGTTCCTTTAAGGGACATCATCCAAGATGGCGTCCCTCGAATTCCGATTGGCTGATAGGATTCTATCAGCCAATCGGAATTAAGGTAGGAAAATTCTGATTGGCTGATGGAATCAGCCAATCAGAATCAAGTTCAATCCGATTGGCTGATAGAATCCTATCAGCCAATCGGAATTCGAGGGACGCAATCTTGGATGACGTCCCTTAAAGGAACCGTCATTCTTCAGTTGGACGTTGTCGGAAGAAGATGGGTCCGCGCTGGAGGTCTTCACGATGGAGCCGGTCCTCATCGGATGAAGATAGAAGATGCCGCTTGGAAGAAGATGGTTGCCGGTCCGTATCTACTCTTCTTCCCGGATAGGATGAAGACTTTGGACCCTCTTCTGGACTTCTTCAGCCGTCGGATGATGGATGTCTAGCCCCCGCTTGGGTTGGATGAAGATTTTGGAGCCAGGACCGATCGGTGTGATACCCGGCGAGGTGAAGACAAGGTAGGAAGATCTTCAGGGGCTTAGTGTTAGGTTTATTTAAGGGGGGGTTTGGTTAGATTAGGGGTATGTGGGTGGAGGTTTGTAATGTTTGGGGGGGGGTATTGTATGTGTTTTTTTACAGGCAAAAGAGCTGAATTTCTTGGGGCATGCCCCGCAAAGGGCCCTGTTCAGGGCTGGTAAGGTAAAAGAGCTTTGAACTTTGTAATTTAGAATAGGGTAGGGCATTTTTTTATTTTGGGGGGCTTTGTTATTTTATTAGGGGGCTTAGAGTAGGTGTAATTAGTTTAAAATTGTTGTAATATTTTTCTAATGTTTGTAAATATTTTTTTATTTTTTGTAACTTAGTTCTTTTTTATTTTTTGTACTTTAGTTAGTTTATTTAATTGTATTTATTTGTAGATATTGTATTTAATTCATTTATTGATAGTGTAGTGTTAGGTTTAATTGTAGGTAATTGTAGGTGTTTTATTTAATTAATTTATTGATAGTGTAGTGTTAGGTTTAATTGTAGGTAATTGTAGGTATTTTATTTAATTAATTTATTGATAGTGTAGTGTTAGGTTTAATAGTAACTTAGGTTAGGTTTTATTTTACAGGTAAATTTGTAATTATTTTAACTATTTTAGCTATTAAATAGTTCTTAACTATTTAATAGCTATTGTACCTGGTTAAAATAATTACAAAGTTACCTGTAAAATAAATATAAATCCTAAAATAGCTATAATATAATTATAATTTATATTGTAGCTATATTAGGGTTTATTTTACAGGTAAGTATTTAGCTTTAAATAGGAATAATTTATTTAATAAGAGTTAATTTATTTTGTTATATTTAAATTATATTTAATTTAGGAGGGTGTTAGGGTTAGGGTTAGACTTAGCTTTAGGGGTTAATCCATTTATTACAGTAGCGGCAAGATTCGGTCGGCAGATTAGGGGTTAATAATTGAAGTTAGGTGTCGGCGATGTTAGGGAGGGCAGATTAGGGGTTAATACTATTTATTATAGGGTTATTGAGGCGGGAGTGAGGCGGATTAGGCGTTAATAACTTTATTATAGTAGCGGTGCGGTCCGCTCGGCAGATTAGGGGTTAATAAGTGTAGGCAGGTGGAGGCGACGTTGAGGGGGGCAGATTAGGGGTTAATAAATATAATATAGGGGTCGGCGGTGTTAGGGGCAGCAGATTAGGGGTACATAAGTATAACGTAGGTGGCGGTCGGCAGATTAGGGGTTAATTATTGTAGGTAGCTGGCGGCGACGTTGTGGGGGGCAGGTTAGGGGTTAATAAATATAATATAGGGGTCGGCGGTGTTAGGGGCAGCAGATTAGGGGTACATAAGTATAACGTAGGTGGCGGTCGGCAGATTAGGGGTTAAAAAAAATTAATCGAGTGGCGGCGATGTGGGGGGACCTCGGTTTAGGGGTACATAGGTAGTTTATGGGTGTTAGTGTACTTTAGAGCACAGTAGTTAAGAGCTTTATGAACTGGCGTTAGCCCAGAAAGCTCTTAACTACTGACTTTTTTCTGCGGCTGGAGTTTTGTTGTTAGAATTCTAACGCTCACTTCAGACACAACTCTAAATACCGGAGTTAGAAAGATCCCATTGAAAAGATAGGATACGCAATTTACGTAAGGGGATCTGCGGTATGGAAAAGTCACGGCTTAAAAATGAGCGTTAGACCCTTTCCTGACTGACTCCAAATACGGGCGTTTGCCTAAAACCAGCGTTAGGAGCCTCTAACGCTGGTTTTCACGGCTACCGCCAAACTCTAAATCTAGGCCTTTGTTTGTATTGGTATGACACAACAAGGTGGAGAAAAAAAGCCAAATCTGACACATTCCACACAAAACTCCAAAAATTGACTCAACAAAATGATTTGTACCCTCATTTTAATATTTGGTAGCACACTCCTTGAAAAAAATTACTGAAATCAATTGCTTCCTGTAACCATCAATGAGTTTCTTACAACTCTCTACTGGAATTTTGGACCATTTTTCTTTCGCTAACTGCTCCAGGTCTCTCAGATTGGAAGGGTTCCTTTTCCAAAGTGCTGTTTTGAGATCACTCCACAGGTGCTCTATGGGATTGCGATCTGGATTTATTGCTGGCCAGTTCAATAGTCTCCAGTGCTTTGTCTTAAACCATATATGGGTGCTTTTTGATGTGTGCTTTGGGTTATTGTCCTGCTGTAAAACCCATGAACTCTGACGGAGACCCAACTTTCTGACACTGGGCCCTACATTGCACCACATAATTCTTTGTTAGTCTTCAGATTTCATAAGGCCATGCACACAGTCAAGACATCCAGTGCCTGAAGCAGTAAAGCAACCCCTACGGTGTCCATTTTAGGACATCTTTGCTCCCTCCTCCAATACTCCCTCCTCCCTCATTTAAAACTCCATGCTTCCTTTCTCCTCCCTCCTCCAAAACTCCCTCCTCCATCCTTTTAAAACTCCATGCTACCTCCTGCAAAACTCCCACCTTTCTCCCCCTTCTGTAAAACTCCCTCCTCCATACTCTAAAACTCTATGCTAAATCTCTGAAAACTCCATTGTACCTCAGTTATCAGACATCAGGTATCAGGAATCAGGTGTCGGACATCAGGTATCAGACATCAGGACTCAGGTGTCAGACATCAGGTGTCAGGAGTTAGAATTCAGGTATAAGACATCAGGTATCAGACGTCAGGTATCAGGTGTCAGACATCAGGTATCAGGTGTCAGACATCAGGTATCAGATGTCAGGTGTCAGACATCAGGTATCAGACATCAGGTATCAGACATCAGGTGTCAAACATCAGGTATCAGGACTCAGGTGTCAAACATCAGGTATCAGACATCAGGTGTCAGACATCAGATGTCAGGTGTCAGACATCAGGTATAAGGCATCAGGTGTCAGGCGTCGAGTATCAGACGTCAGGTATCAGAAATCAGGTATCAGACATCAGGTGTCAGACGTCAGGTGTCCGGAGTCAGACATCAGGTTGAAAAAATATCTGTTCATAATGTATTTGCATTTTTTTCATCAAGCAATCATATAATCCTTCATCTATCAATGCCACCCTATTATATATATTTTTTAAATATTAGCTATCCACAGTCATAAGCTTATATAGCGTAATCATAACTTTTTTTTATGTTATATTTGTTATTGTAAAGATTTTCGAAAAAAATAAATATATATTTGTTATATTTCAAAAATATACATTTTAGCTTGTAGTATATAAACTCCTGAACAGATATATATCACCACATTTATACAAATATACAAAGATGGCTTTGATATTTCATGGATTGTGTTGTTATATTGTGCTATGCCTGAGCTATGATGTCTGATGCATGAGAACGGATGGAGTTTCTTAGGAGGGAGGAGGGAGTTTGTTACAAAAATCCATCCTCCCTCTTAAAGGGACAGTATACACTCATTTTTATATAACTGCATGTAAAAGACACTACTATAAAGAATAAGATGCACAGATAATGATATAAAAATCCAGTATAAAACTGTTTAAAAACGTACTTAGAAGCTGTCCGTTTAGCTCTGTTGAAAAGGCAGCTGGAAAGCCCACTGCAAGTGGCAAATAAGACACTCCCCCCCCTCCCCCTTCTTTTGCATATGAAAAGACCCTTTACACAAACAAGAGCAAGCTGGAGAAGGTAGCTGACGGTATTCACATAAAACTTAGGGGCTTGGTAAGGAGTCTGAAAATCAGAGCAATGTTATTTAAAAAAATATGCAAAATTATACATTTTTTAAAAGACAAACTTTATGGGCTATATAAATAGATCATCTACAAAACATTTATGCAAAGAAAAAATGAGTGTATAATGTCCCTTTAACAAACTCCCTCCACCCTGCTAACAAACTCCCTCCTCCCTCCTAACAAAATCCCTCCTAAGAAACTCCATCCTACCTCCTAAGAAACTCCATCCGTTCTCATGCATCAGACATCATAGCTCAGGCATAGCACAATATGACAACACAATCCATGAAATATCAAAGCCATCCTTGTATATTTTTTTTAAATGTTGTGATATATATCTGTTCAGGAGTTTATATACCACAAGCTAAAATGTATATTTTTAAAATTTAACAAATATATATATTTATTTTTTTCGTAAATCACACAATATCACAACACAATCCATAAATTATCAAAGCCATCCTTGTATATTTTTTTAAATGTTGTGATATATATCTGTTCAGGAGTTTATATACTACAAGCTAAAATGTATATTTTTGAAATATAACAAATATATATTTATTTTTTTCATAAACATTTACAATATCAAATATAACATATAAAAAAAAGTTATGATTGCGCTATATAAGCTTCTGACTGTGGATAGCTAATATTTTAGAAAAAAATATAATAGGATGGGATTGATAGTTGAAGGATTATATGATTGCTTGATGAAAACAATGCAAATACATTATGAACAGATATTTTTTCAACCTGATGTTTGACTCCTGACACCTGATGTCTGATACACGACATCTGACACCATGACATCTGACACCTGACGTCTGACACCTGACGTCTGGTACCTGATGTCTGACACCTGAGACCTGATGTCTGATACCTGATACTTGACTTCTGACACCTGACGTCTGATACCTGACATCTGACACCTGATACCTGACGTCTAATACCTGATGTCTGACTCCTGACACTTGATGTCTGACTCCTGACACCTGATGTCTGACACCTGAGTCCTGATGTCTGAAACCTGATGTCTGACACCTGATGTCTGATATCTGATGTCTGACACCTAATACCTGACACCTAATACCTGACACCTGATGCCTGACTCCTGATGTCTGACATCTGATTCCTGATGTCTGATAACTGAGGTACAATTGAGTTTTCAGGGAGGTAGCATAGAGTTTTAGAGGATGGAGGAGGGAGTTTTACAGGAGGGGGGAGAAAGGAGGGAGTTTTGCAGGAGGGAGCATGGAGTTTTAAAGGATGGAGGAGGGGAGTTTTGGGGGATGGAGGAGAAAGAAGGGAGTATTGCAGGAGGGAGCATGGAGTTTTAAAGGGAGGGAGTATTGGAGGAGGGGAGCAAGGATGTCCTAAAATGGACACCGTAAACCCCAAAACATCAGTGAACCTTTTCTTTAAAAGCCTCATTTCTTTTTCTGAAAATAGTAGAATGATGGGCTTTACCAAAAAGCTTTAATTATGTTTTGTCTGTCCACAGCACATTCTCCCAAAAAGATTTTGGCTTCCTCAGCAGAATTTTGAGTGCCTAGGGCAGCACAAAACCTAAATACGTCACTGTATATATATATATATATATATATATATATATATGTGTGTGTGTGTGTGTGTGTACACATATATATATATATATATATATATATATATATATATATATATATATATATATATATATATAAGCAAAATACCATCAGATTGATGTAGAAATATGCATTTATGAATAAATAGAACATATTTTTGTATATGAAAAACTTTTTAATGTTAAATATTAACATTTTTATCTCGGGTTAGCGCACTTGAGAATATGGGATCATGTTGTGCGCGTGACTAGGATGTTTGCTCCATTGACTTCTATGGGGGAACACGTTATTGCAAAATATAGAAGTTCAGCTTTTCATGCACATGTGGTTAACGCGCAAGTGAAAATAGTTTGCTTTCAACTTGTAATACAAGCGCTACTGGATGTGCGCAAAAAACGTACTTCTAGAGGAGTTAGCGCTCGAGCGGGAGTGTTAAATACCCTTCACTTGTAATCTGGATCTAAATAAATGAACTGTTAATCATTTTTTTTATATTCTCAGGCATTTGATACTGTCAACATGAGAGCTGCATTAATCATTTATATTAAACTAATATATAAAAAATTTAAGAACACACTTTTTCAATTATAAATATATATGACGGATAGAAACAGATTTATTGATTCATGGGTGGAGAAAGTGGGAAGAGATGAGGAGAAAGATTGAAGAAAATTAAGTATAGTTACAATGAAGGACAGGAAGGGAATGAGAAAGAGAGGATAATGAGATTCGATTCTTGCAATACCAAGAGGAGCAGATAAGGGTAAAGAAAAGAATGATGTTAAAAAAAATAAAGGGTAGAGATAATTGGGAGGTAGATGAAGCCTGAGAAGAGTATTGAGAACAATGAAGAACTGACATAGTTGTGCAAGGAAAGTTAAGGAGGTAAATGGAAGCATGCAGGAGGGAAAAGGAATTGCTATGTAAGGTATTGGGACTGGGAGTGGATCCCAACTAGCCAATCAGAAACACCTCCATTATAAAACAGCTTTCTTTTCTCAGACAGACAGAAACTAGTTTTCCCTAAACCACAGATCATAATAAAGGCTGTTTTAATTTAAATTTTTGATAGGCCAGAAATCCTCAAATAATCTTTATATGAAACAATGGGATAGCATTGAGGTAAGTGACATATAAGAGATGACAGGCAGGGCATGAAAGGTATAGCACTAACTCTGCAGAACTGTTTTTGAGGAAGAATGTACAAAATTGGAGCAATGGAAATTATAAATTCAAGACTCTAGTATATATTCAGCTCCTGTTTTCTCACATTTTTGTGAACATAACATAATAATTTGTAGTTTTTATTCTTTCCCCATCTTAGGGCTAGATTACGAGTGGAGCAATATTTATCACTCACACTCGTGTGTTAAGTCCGCTAGAAGTAAACTTTTTGCGTGCGATGGTCAGCGTGCATATTATTGAAAGTAATATTTTTTGCTTAAGTGCTAACTCTACGTGCACAAAAAGTCAAAATCCAAATATCACAACTGTAACGTATTCCCTCATAGACTTCAGTGAAGCATGAAAAGTGAAAAAAAAACTTAATCACTCACAAACTCAATCACATTTGTGCGCTAGCCCAACATGAAATATGAATATTTCACATTCCAATGTTCTTCACATAGAAGAATATGTAATTGTGGAAAAACCAGTGAGACCTCCAGGCGTTAAATCAAATCGACTTTATTGGAGAAAACAATAAAACAGCATAAAAGCTTATTGCCCTTGCATAAGGGGTATACTGAACGGGTTTTATTGTTTTCTCCAATAAAGTCGATTTGATTTAACGCCTGGAGGTCTCACTGGTTTTTCCACAATTACGTCTATCTACCTTTTCCAGTTTGAGCCTTGGCGTATACCGGAGCAGCAGTGGTTGGATTGGATGTTGGTGACGTGACGTCTCTATGCAAAGCAGGGAAGACTGCATCAGGAAGACAACGTGTGCTACGATCGGTAGCGAGAAACACGCCACGCTGATACTCACCCGGCATTTGCATTGAAGAGGTTAGTGCACAGGAGGCCGGCGGAGATGGGATCCTCAGTACAGCTGGGAAAAACCAGATGATTACTCCGCAACCGCAAAGTGGGGCCACGATCACGGCACAACCTGAACGCTGCCGGGTGAGTCACTTTACATATTCTTCTATCTTATCCTCAACATTAAAAAGCCTGGAGCTGCAAAGGGAGACGCTTTTGTGTATTTACATAGAAGAATATGTTCTATTTATTCAGAAATAAAATATATGATGTTGTTTTGGTACATTATGGGGTCAATTTACTAATGTGCGAGCGGAGATGATACGATGTAGCGTATTATGTCCACTGCACATCGATAAATGCAGACAGTATAAGCTTTATCATTGCACCAGCAGTTCTTGTGAACTGCTGGTACAATATCGCCCCCTTCAGATTTGCAGCCAATCTGCCACTAGCAGGGGGTGTCAATCAACCCGACTGTATTCGATCGGGTTGATTTCTGTCTGCTGACTCAGAGCAGGTGGACAGGTTATGGAGCAGCGGTCTTTAGACCACTGCTTCATAACTTCTGTTTCCAGTGAGCCTGAAGGCTTGCCGGAAACACGGGGCATCAAGCACCGTATGGAGCGTGATAAATTGACCCTTATATATCTATACATATATATATATATGTATAAATATACGCATGATTATATATAGGTATAGATATTTACAGATATATATATATATATATATATATATATATATATATATATACATATAACATAATCCCTTATGTGAAGAAAATTGGAATTTAAAATATTTACAGTATGTATTTAGGTAAACACTTTATTAAATATGAAAACTGCATAAATATGATATTTCATTTTTTCAGCTACTTGACTGCAAAGGGCTCTAATGCACACACACACACACATATATATACTGTATGTCCCACATAACAGTTAACCAGAGCTCTGAAGGCGCTCTTTCCCAACTTGCGTTAAATTCTATTACGCTCAAGCAAACATGTTTACTTTCAACTTGTAATACACGCGCTACTTACAGTGCGTGAAATGAACCGCAATAAACCACTTATCACATTTTAGATTCCAATTCAGACATGTTATATATTTTCAAGTAAGCACCATCACTACCCCCTAATCCTTCCCTTTCATCTCTATTATTGTAGTTGCTTTACCCTCACCTTGTATACTTGCTAATTTTCCCACATGCACATATACATTTCCATGTCAAATTCAAACCTCTGTTATTGCCCTGAAATTCTTAATGATTTTTGGGCTAGATTACAAGTGGAGCACTATTTTAACGTGCACCCTCAAAGAGGCAAATTTGCATGTTTACGGGCGCACTTTAAATAACCAGCCATTACAAGTGGCTAGTTAATTCCCCTGTGAACTTGCAGGTGAACTTTGTGCTTAGCACAATTAACAAAAAAATGTGCCACAATTGCCCCCAAAATAAAGTGTACAATTCCTTTATGAGCATCTTTATTAAAAAAAACAAAAAAAAAAACTGCACCGCTGTTATAAGGTGTTAAAGTGAGGGGATGTGGGCTTTTAGAAAAAAAGGGCACAGAAAAATTGCCTTTACATTGAAGTCTATGAGGACTGTGTTTTTACTTTAAATATATATGTATATGCTTATATTCATATATATTTATGTGTTAATATATGCATTTACACATAAAAAAAATATAAATATATTCATATACATATATATTTTTTATTTGCTGCCCAACTTACCCCCTGCACTGTGCTAGGTTCTTTGCCGTGTCTCACAGCATGAGAACGAGGCTCCCATTGGAGCCCAATCGAAGTGCGCTCTCGTGAGCACAAGGCTTCCAGGTTATGTGAACACAAGGTTGCGTTCGCATTGCGCTTAACTTCCAATACCAGCACACATTTGTGTACGCCAGTATTACTGAGCAGAGTGCAAATATTGGGCTTGCGAGAGCGCAATTTAGCGCTCCACTCATAATCTAGGCATAAGTGTATCTAGCAGGTGTTTACATTACTATTTTCAAAAAAGGAAAGCTTTAGTAACTACTGTATATAAAATATTTATAAAGTCAAAATTGATATGTGCATGGGTGCTTTTCAATTTTACATAGAACCATTTTTGCAATAAAATTTGATTAGCAAAAATACTTCTAGTAAAAGTTAGTACTTTTTTCAGTGGCATACTGAATATGCTCAGCGATTCAGCACTAGCTTGTATGATACTACAGAAACAAAACACACCACTGCCAGCTCTCTGTCCTTGAATACTGGTGCATGGGCCCTCACAGCATATGTGCGTATGCCGCTTAAAAAGTAGTAATGCCTTTTACTAGAAGCATTTTTGCTAATGGAAGTATATTGCAAAAATGCTTATATTTAAAATTCAAATTTCACCCATGGACGCTAACATTTTTACCTTTTGTATCAATTTAAATAATTCAAGGTAATTTATCTGTATAGTTGCATTGTTAATGGCAAATATAAGAGACCAATGAGATATACATCCCGGAATTATTATTATTATAATTCATTATTATTATAGACACAATCATTTTGTTACTATAATGCATTAAAACTCACAGTGCTGCTTTCACATAAACATGTTTTTGAGTGTTACTCATTTCAATTTTTATATTCAGACACTAACATATGCTCTTACGTGAAATAAGATCCATCACTTTTCCTGTCTCCAACCCACGTTTCCTTCTTGCTCACATGTACTATATATATTTAATTTCTTTTTCCGTATCCACAACTTAGTTATTTCTCTTATCACATCTATCCCTTATTCACTCTTTTTGCTGTATGTGTTACTTGACAGATACATTTAACAAAGCTTTTCATGCTTTTTGCCATTGCAGAAGATCTATACTAAATGCTTGTTTCTGTGTTGCCGAGCAACCTTTGTTTTGGAACCTTTATCTGCCATAGAGTTTGCTTGTATATCAGTGGCATCCTTGAAGGTAAATAAATAAATAAATTCTGGAAATGCATAAATATTTTATACAGTACAGTGTGTAAAAACACATTATTATGCACTAAAAGTTAAATACGAGCTTGAGAAATAGTAAAGCAGCTACACGTCTCAAATTTTTTAGATTGCAAATTTTATTATACTTATTTATCTAAGTAAATATTGCTTTATATATGGAAAAAAGAGTTGAAAATATTCCGATCTATACACTGTAACTATTTATATTCTTTAATTATTCTTCTAAATACATTTCTTAATTGTGCACAGTTGTTGCTAGTTTGAGCATTCTGCTTTTATTTTCTTTCTTTTGTCCAACTGTTTTCTTTCTGATTTCTTTTTTAGCTTTTCTTTTTATGGATGCTTCCCAGGGACATTAAACCCAAATCACTTTTTTTTTTTTCTTTTTCAGCATTACAGAAGTATTATTTTAAGCAAAATGACATCAGCACCTGTCAAACTACAGAGCATTTATAGCAGATATGCTATAGATAAACTGTCCCATATCTTGAAATAGACAGAAAGCAACCAAAGTGCACGTTCTATAACTGTAGTCTCACAAATTAGAAAGCAGAATGCTTCAATGAATTTTAAACACTAAGGGCTTGATATTCAAAAACTCGCTGGCATGGAGAGAAATAAGGCAATTTGGACTTTTGTTTTTGAACTTGTATCGTTAAGTAGTAGTCTCTGTTTTACATAAAGAACACTACATAGCAACATAAAAATTTCTCGAGATAACATTTGTGTTTCTGATTGTTTTTAAGGGCTTCACCGTACCCATGAGACTGCTTAGAATATCTCTCCTGAGCAGCGAGGTTTTGAATATCAGGCCCTCAGTCTTCCATCTTAAGAGTTGGTTTTTTTAGAGAAACTTGAATGAGCTTACATTTATGACTTGGTTTCTGAGTTTCAGCTGCTCTTTTGTTTCACAAAATATGTTTTGTTGTTCAGGATGGTGTAGATATTGATCTAGCCCATCATTTCTCAACCGCGGTCCTCAGTACCCATAACAGGCCAGGTTTACATTATAGCTGAAGCAGTGCACAGGTTAAATAATCAGCTGATGGGTGAGAGCTGGTTAGTAACCATTAGGGATGGTTGAATGTGTAAATTTTCAAATTTCGAATGTAGAACGAATGTTATTACCAAAATTCGAATTCTAAATCTGAATGTCGATAAAAAACGAATATTCTTGAAAATTAGAAAAATCGAATGTTATTTACAGTTTTCGAATGTCACTTTCAAATTCGAATATTTATAAATATATCGAATGTCCACATTCGAAATTTCGAATTTAACATTCTATTTAACAAATACTATTCAGAAGTTCAATAGTTCATGTGGTAGGGCGGGAATCTAGTAAATTGATACATAATAGATACAAATATATCATTTTGAATGTTTCCATATAGAATATTGCATAATTCAAATATTACATTTAAAGAAAGCATTAGAAATACTATTACAAACATATAAATTCAAATTTTTCGAATTCGAATATAAATTTGAATTTTTCGAATTCGAATATAAATTTGAATTTTTCGAATTCGAATATTGCATAATTCGAATATTACATTTAAAGAAAAAGCATTAGAAATACTATTACAATCTAAATTCGAGATAAAGAAGAAACAGTGATATACAAGTCACTGTGCTTCTATAGGAGGCGCTAATAAGCACAATAAACATGAATATAAAAATATATATAAGGTTAATGTGATTCCCTATATATGCAATTAATATAAAAACAATGAACAAATACCAATTAGTATGAATAAGACCTTTAAAAGGTAATAGGCTAGCCAGAGAAAGTCCAATGTGTGTCTTCCACGTCCCAAGGCTTGGTAGGCTGCTCTCTGTCATCACCCCAAAGGATGATGTACTTCTATAGTGGTAAGATAAAAACAAAAACAGAGGCGCCACATGTGTAGGTCAATAAAGACAAGGAAAACCAAACAGCAGCAGATTAAGGGTACTCACAAACGGAGCGGCACTCTGATGTGCCAGCAGGGACAGGCTGGTGTTTCTACAGCAAACCAGCTAGCTGTGTGACAGGTCCACAACGGATACAGTCAGCGCTGGAGTTCTCTGCTTGTGTGTCCTCTAGCCGGTATTCCCAGTATGATTTTTCTCAGCTGGCGCTGCAGTGGAGCAAGAAGGAGGGCTGAACTGCCCTAAGATTACTGAAATGGAGACTATCACAACCACACCAGACTGATGCAAAAGTAAAAGATCAGTATTTTATTATACACAATAAAAATACCAAAGGTATCACAATTTACAGCTGGGTGTGTGAAAAACTATCTCCCCACAGAGAGTGCAATAGCAACGCGTTTCTCGGGCGAACCCCATTTCCTCAGGCTTGTGTGCTCTAAGTGTGTGTATACACCCTTTAAATAGGGATCAGTAACCTCATTTTCCCATATCCCTCCCCTTCCTGCTCCAAAAATATCCAATCAGATCATTCCTTTCAGAACCGCCCAGTTGTTGATATAATTAAAATGTTGCATTATAATAAAGTATCTTATTAATATATGTGTTTCTATGATATTGAAAATTTACAAAGATAGGGGTCCATGAATGGTTGGTAGATAATACGATCTCTAGTTAGTGGTACCGATCTAAATGATACATATTACAGTAAGTGTCAGTTCGACTGGCACATGATTCCTTATTAGCCAATGATATTGCTTAATTTGCGGGGGCTTTTCCCTAAGTCTAAACAACAAGGTGTGCTACGTACATGTTTGTTGTTCCTGTTTGCGGAATAACGGAAGTAGTGTGAGATCACATGATCGTGATCGCCCTTCTCTGCAATAGGTGTAAACACAGACTACCAATAGTTTGCTAACTGACGTGTAGTCACATGGTATTAAAAAAGTGAATGAATGTAGTCTACAACTGATGCCGCCCCCAAGTGTTAAGTACCAATAGGATGAAGACACCCTGTGGTGGACCGCCTACAATATCGTAGGAAAAGCGTGAATAAATAAATACAACTCTATGAGTAACTGCCTGTATCGATGTCTATATATTATATACATTAAACTAGGACTGTGCTAACTTGTCTCTATTATTATGATATAATTAGATAAATACTAAGTGAAACCCTAACGGATCTTTATTATTGCCAAAGTGCAATTGTAAATATGTTAATCTAGGTGCTAAAGTTATTATACCTAGATCGTTACGGGATTATAAAAAGTGTTCCCTTAGTGAAGTGTGGGACAATATGTGTATGTGTACAAATCAGAGTACTTTAGTGTAGTCTACGACTAATGCAACCCCCAAGTGTTAGGTGCTGATGGGGTGAAGAATTCTTGTAATGGGCCACCTACTATATTGTAGAGAAGGAATGATTATCTATATACTACTCTATATATGACTATCTTAGTATATGTCTATATATTATGTATATTGGACTAAGATTTTGCTAACCTATCGCATTTGCTAAAATACAATTGGATACGTACTAAGTAAAAATCTTACAGATCATCAAAGTGCATATGTTGATCTAGGTGCTAAAATTATTAAGCCTAGATCGTTGCGGAATTAAAAGTGTTATCCTTTAATAAAGTGTTAAGACTACATGTATATATATATATATACACATCGGTATACTTTGTATGTGAAAATGTGTTATATTACCCAAAAGTGACTTAAGTGTAAAATGAGTGTGACAGTGAGATATATAATATATGATTTAAATGTATGTATAAGAAATAAGTGTGCAAGTTAATATACATGTGTGTGTATGGTAATGGATAATAAATGTATGTGAGTTACAAACAGATACTGCAAATTACTATATAGTTATTGCCACTGTAGTGGAAATAACTATACTCTCAATAAAAATAAAATTATAAATGAGTAATCGATTTAAACCATATTGGGATGGGTATCAACAAGTGGACGGCGAAAGTCCAGATTAACAATATATACAAAAATAAAGGCATCATTCTGTGTACATCATTATAGATCTCCAAATGTAAATGGCACTGTATACATATATTAGAGATCTACTGTAAAACCTCTATCCTATATTTCCTTACAGAGTAAATGCAACATTACAAAAACGCTGCAGAATCTATAACCTCATTCAGACCTGTAGGGAATAGGCTATTGAATTTAAATATCCAAAAGGTTTCCCTTTGTCTCAATTTTGAGAACCTGTTATACAGATTACTTGGAGGGATCTCTTCTAATGGTGTAATTCTAAAGGAACATTTACCAGAGATATATTTATCACAGATATGTCTCGAGACACTATGTTTGGTTGAATTAGATTTGATGTTCCTCAAATGTTCGCTCAGAGTTCTAACCTTCCTACAGGTTCTGCCTATGTACTGAATCCCACATTTGCAGGACAGTACATAGATCACATAACTGGAGTCGCACGATAGTCTGCTCTTTATTGGGAACGTTTCCCCTGTATTGTCAGATACTACAGTACTACATCCATGTGTTACATGTTTACACATGTTACATTGTTTCTTCCCACATCTATAAGCTCCTATCTTGTTGAAGTTATAACTATTAGGGACTCTATCTCCCAATCTAGTCTTATTGGTAGATTTCCTTTTCGACATCACCACCTTACTAGGGGCTAGTTTCTGTTTGTAAATGGGGGCTCTTTTAAAGACTTGCTTGGGTTGAGATGTGAGGTTTTTTTTTTAAAAACAGGGTCTTTCAAAAGGATAGGCCAATGTTTTTTAAGTACTCTGTTAATGATTTTATGATTGGAGTTATACTGTGTCACAAATAGAGGCTGTTTGTTAGTGAAATTGTCATTGTCTTTATTCTTAAAAGATGAAGATGATAATAACTGATCTCTCTTGAGATCCTTAGCTTTCTCGTAGCCTCTAGTGATCAGTTCTGATGGGTATCCTTTTTCTAAAAATCTACGTTTAAGGATGAGTGATTGCTGATTATATTTGTCTATTTTCTATTGTACTGCAGTTTCTGCGTAGTCTGCAGAACTGACTGTATGGAATATTCGTTTTCCATTTTGTTAAATGGTTGCTAGAGAAATGTAAAAAATTGTTACAATCTACTTTTTAAAAAAAAGTAGAAGTAGATATACTATCTTGTTGGTCCCAGGAAAGGATCACATCCAGAAACTCTATATTGTTTTTTTGTAGATTGTGGGTAAACCCTATGCCCATATAATTCTTATTTAGATGTAACACAAAATCAAGGGCTTCTGACTCCGAACCATCAAAAATAAAAATAAGGTCATCTATATAACGGCCATAGAACACCAGATTGCCCCTCCATTGCGAATTATAGATAAAATGATCTTCAAAATAACCCATAAACAGGTTTGCAAAACTGGGGGCAAATCTGGTGCCCATGGCCGTTCCCCTAATCTGTAGAAAAAAAGTATTGAGAAACTGAAAATAATTGTGTTTTAAAATAAAATTGATAAGTGAAATTATATAGTCTTTTTGGATAGTGGGCATATATAGGTCTCTATCCAAATATATCTTAGAGGTGAAGGCCCCCAAATCATGTGATATATTAGAGTAGAGTGATCCGACGTCACAAGAAAGCCATAGGTAGTTCTTACTTTTTTCCAATTTGACCAAAGAAAGTTTGTTAAGCAGGTCTTTGGTGTCTTTAATATAAGATGGTAGATTGATAACATACCTCTGCAGGTAGATATCAATATATTCAGACAATTTGTCGGTGATGCTATTCATGCCTGCTATAATTGGCCTGCCTGGAGGGACCTTTTCATTCTTGTGCAGTTTGGGGAGATGGTAGTAGTATGGTATACTGGGGTGATCCGGAGTGAGATATTTTTTCTTTTTTCGTGAGAATTTTGGAAGTGAACCCTTGTTCTAAAAGGGCATTTAGAGCTTTCATATATTCTATGGTGGGGTCATTTGGTAATTTTATGTAGTAATCCGTATCCTCTAAGATACGACAGGCTTCTGTAACATAGTCTGCATAGTTTTGTAAAACTATGCCCCCGCCCTTATCAGCCTGACGAATTACCAAATTATGGTCATCCATCAGACTTCTAAGGGCTCGGGCCTCATTAGGCCATGTCTTCTTTTTACCTATGATTCTTTGGGGCATAGATTCTAGGTCCTCCAGGACCAATTGTTGGTAGAGGTCAATGTA
Organism: Bombina bombina; assembly: GCF_027579735.1. Taxonomy (NCBI): domain Eukaryota; kingdom Metazoa; phylum Chordata; class Amphibia; order Anura; family Bombinatoridae; genus Bombina; species Bombina bombina. The sequence goes on from NC_069500.1 coordinate 1,170,973,878, forward strand.
AGAAACTTCCTCCTTAGGAGGATTAAAAGTAGAGGGAGGTGCCAGAGAGCTATGTATTGTCCCCTCAAATAGTTCTTCCATTAGTTGATTGGGGTCATAATACAAGACAGTGGAAGGGTCTCTTGTTTGAGCTGAATTGAGTGATATAAATGTACCCTCTATATTCTGCTTTCTCAAAGCTTTGATTGCAAGTATCTCTCGTAGTGATAATGTGCGGGTGTGTATTTATTTAAATCAACAAATAGCTCAAAAATTTTATGAGGATTGGGAGGACAATATGACAGGCCTCTTCCCAACACTCTCACTTCATCATCAGTGAGTGTGTGGGATGAGAGATTAAATATGCCTTTTCTTAATTTTTGGAGTTTTTCTTTTTTGTTGGTTTTCCCTCTCCCTCTCCTTCCCCGTTTGGGTATGGTCTTATCTTTTGGTTTGGGGTGGAGTTTGGTCTCCTCCATAGAGGTGCTAGGTTGGGGTTCTCTAAAAAAACCCCAGTAGAGGTGGATGGAGTATTGATGGCCCTGGGTATGGAAGGTCTTTCCCCTCCAGGATGATCAAATGCGCCATCCTGCCCAGAGTTAAGAGCTTGAAATCTATTGTGTATAGGAATATAGTTGGGATTATGATATTCTTGATGTTGTGGTGTTCCCCTATAGTCTCTATCTGTGTGGATCAAATTAGGATAATGACTTCCTGTTTGTAAATTTCCACCATGACCCCAATTCTGATTTTCACGTGATTGCTGCATGTTATAGTTGGTGAGAATTAGTACGGTTGGTGTTATGTGTATTACTCTTATTGAAATGGGAATTATGATTGTAGTTGTTCTTATTTCTGTTTTTGTGATGTTGGACTACAGACCAATCATTCACTTTGTTAGGTTTGGTTCTATTGAAAGTGTACACTTCCACTTTACTGTAATCTTCCTCATCTCTCTTAAATTTGATGTTTTTATTATTAATAATTTCTGTCTGGTACTCATCAACCGATTTGATAGTTTGGGTATTTAATTTGTGGTATTCTGGATGTTCTTTGTACCCTTCAAGTTCTTTCTGAATGATATCAATTTCTAACCCAACTTCATCAACCAGTTGTTGTCTGTGGGAGATGTGCAAGTCAATCAAGTTAAAAGAACATTCATCTAAAATGCTAAACCATTTGGTTAGAAGTTCAGGATTATTTTTAAAAGAACAATTTTTAAAAATACGTAGACCACGAGGGATCTGTTTCTTTTCTTTGTATTTTTTAAGACAGTCAAGATCCCACCAATGCCTATTTTCATTTTTAAGTAAATCTTCCAACTTAGTAAAAAGACTCTCTATACTCGCATTGTTGGCAGGATCTAAAATCGTACCCAAGTTGTTATCACCCTGTGTGGTACTTTGTCTCCTCAGTGCCCTTTCTGTAGAGGATAACATGGTGATAACTACCAAGGGTCAGCAGCTCTCCTATCAAACCAAAAACCAGGTAAATAAAAAAGAGATAAAGAAGAAACAGTGATATACAAGTCACTGTGCTTCTATAGGATGCGCTAATAAGCACAATAAATATGAATATAAAAATATATATAAGGTTAATGTGATTCCCTATATATGCAATTAATATAAAACAATGAACAAATACCAATGAGTATGAATAAGACCTTTAAAAGGTAATAGGCTAGCCAGAGAAAGTCCAATGTGTGTCTTCCACGTCCCAAGGCTTGGTAGGCTGCTCTCTGTCATCACCCCAAAGGATGATGTACTTCTATAGTGGTAAGATAAAAACAAAAACAGAGGCGCCACATGTGTAGGTCAATAAAGACAAGGAAAACCAAAACAGCAGCAGATATAAGGGTACTCACAAACAGAGCGGCACTCTGATGTGCCAGCAGGGACAGGCTGGTGTTTCCTACAGCAAACCAGCAAGCTGTGTGACAGGTCCACAACGGATACAGTCAGCGTGGAGTTCTCTGCTTGTGTGTCCTCTAGCCGGTATTCCCAGTATGATTTTTCTCAGCTGGCGCTGCAGTGGAGCAAGAAGGAGGGCTGAACTGCCCTAAGATTACTGAAATGGCTGACTATCAAACACACCAGATGATGCAAAAGTAAAAAGTTCAGTATTTTATTATACACAATAAAAATACCAAAGGTATCACAATTTACTGCTGGAGTGTGTGAAAAACAATCTCCCCACAGGAGAGTGCAATAGCAACGCGTTTCTCGGGCGAACCCCGTTTCCTCCGGCCTTGTGTGCTCTTAAGTGTGTGTATACACCCTTTAAATAGGGATCAGTAACCTCATTTTCCCATATCCCTCCCCTTCCTGCTCCAAAAATATCCAATCAGACTCATTCCTTTCAGAACGCCCAGTTGTTGATATAATTAAAATGTTGCATTATAATAAAGTATCCTTATAATATATGTGTTTCTATGATATTGAAAATTTACAAAGATGGGGGTCCATGAATGGTTGGTAGATAATACGATCTCTAGTTAGTGGTACCGATCGTAAATGATACATATTACAGTAAGTGTGAGTTCGACTGGCACATGATTCCTTATTAGCCAATAATATTGCTTAATTTGCGGGGGCTTGTCCCTAAGTCTAAACAACAAGGTGTGCTACGTACATGTTTGTTGTTCCTGTTTGCGGAATAACGGAAGTAGCGTGAGATCACATGATCGTGATCGCCCTTCTCTGCAATAGGTGTAAACACGGAATACCAATAGTTTGCTAACTGACGTGTAGTCACATGGTATTAAAAAAGTGAATGAATGTAGTCTACAACTGATGCCGCCCCCAAGTGTTAAGTACCAATAGGATGAATACACCCTGTGGTGGGACCGCCCTACAATATCGTAGGAAAAGCGTGAATAAATAAATACAAACTCTATGAGTAACTGCCTGTATTGATGTCTATATATTATATACATTAAACTAGGACTGTGCTTACTTGTCTCTATTATTATGATATAATTAGATAAATACTAAGTGAAACCCTAACAGATCTTTATTATCGCCAAAGTGCAATTGTAAATATGTTAATCTAGGTGCTAAGGTTATTATACCTAGATCGTTACGGGATTATAAAAAGTGTTCCCTTAGTGAAGTGTGGGACAATATGTGTATGTGTACAAATCAGAGTACTTTAGTGTAGTCTACGACCTAATGCAACCCCCCAAGTGTTAGGTGCTGATGGGGTGAAGAATTCTTGTAATGGGCCACCTACTATATTGTAGAGAAGGAATGATTATCTATATACTACTCTATATATGACCTATCTTAGTATATGTCTATATATTATGTATATTGGACTAAGATTTTGCTAAACCTATCGCATTTGCTAAATACATCTGGATACGTACTAAGTAAAAATCTTACAGATCATCAAAGTGCATATGTTGATCTAGGTGTTAAATTATTAAGCATAGATCATTGCGGAATTAAAAGTGTTATCCTTTAATAAAGTGTTAAGACTACATGTATATATATATACACATCGGTATACTTTGTATGTGAGAATGTGTTATATTACCCAAAAGTGACTTAAGTGTAAAATGAGTGTGACAGTGAGATATATAATATATGATTTAATGTCTGTAATAAGAAATAAGTGTGCAAGTTAATATACATGTGTGTGTATGGTAATGGATAATAAATGTATGTGAGTTACAAACAGATACTGCAAATTACTATATAGTTATTGCCACTGTAGTGGAAATAACTATACTCTCAATAAAAATAAAATTATAATGGAGTAATCGATTTAAACCATATTGGGATGGGTATCAACAAGTGGACGGCGACGAAAGTCCAGATTAACAATATATACAAAAATAAAGGCATCATTCTGTGTACATCATTATAGATCTCCAAATGTAAATGGCACTGTTATACATATATTAGAGATCTACTGTAAAAACCTCCTATCCTATATTTCCTTACAGAGTAAAAGCGACATTACAAAAACGCTTGCAGAATCTATAACCTCATTCAGACCTGTAGGGACTAGGCTATTGAATTTAAAATATCAAAAGGTTTCCCTTTGTCTCAATTTTGAGAACCTGTTATACAGTATTACTTGGAGGGATCTCTTCTAATCGGTGTAATTCCTAAAGGAACATTTACCAGAGATATATTTATCACAGATATGTCTCGAGACACTATGTTTGAGGTTCCTCAAATGTTCGCTCCAACGAGTTCTAACCTTCCTACAGGTTCTGCCTATGTACTGAATCCCACATTTGCAGGACAGTACATAGATCACATATTTGGAGTCGCAGATAGTCTGCTCTTTATTTGGGAACGTTTCCCCTGTATTGTCAGATATTACAGTACTACATCCATGGGTTACATGTTTACACATGTTACATTGTTTCTTCCCCACATCTATAAGCTCCCTATCTTGTTGAAGTTATAACTATTAGGGATAGATCTGATTGGATATTTTTGGAGCAGGAAGGGGAGGAATATGGGAAAATGAGGTTACTGATCCCTATTTAAAGTGTGTATACACACACTTAGAGCACACAAGCCTGAGGAAACGGGGTTCGCCCGAGAAACGCGTTGCTATTGCACTCTCTGTGGGGAGATTGTTTTTCACACACCCAGCTGTAAATTGTGATACCTTTGGTATTTTTATTGTGTATAATAAAATACTGATCTTTTACTTTTGCATCAGTCTGGTGTGGTTGTGATAGTCTCCATTTCAGTAACCTTTAGGGCAGTTCAGCCCTCCTTCTTGCTCCAACTGCAGCGCCAGCTGAGAAAAATCATACTGGGAATACCGGCTAGAGGACACACAAGCAGAGAACTCCAGCGCTGACTGTATCCGTTGTGGACCTGTCACACAGCTAGCTGGTTTGCTGTAGAAACACCAGCCTGTCTGGCACATCAGAGTGCCGCTCCGTTTGTGAGTACCCTTAATCTGCTGCTGTTTGGTTTTCCTTGTCTTTATTGACCTACACATGTGGCGCCTCTGTTTTTATCTTACAATCTAAATTTGAATTTTTCGAATTCGAATACACGTATTTCATAATTCGAATATTACATTTAAAGAAAAAGCATTAGAAATTACTATTACAATCTAAATTTCAATTTTTTTAATTCGAATATTGCATAATTCGAATATTACATTTAAGAAAAAGCATTAGAAATACTATTACAATCTAAGTTCGAATTATACGAATTTGAATATTGCATAATTCAAAATATTACATTTAAAGAAAAAGCATTAGAAATACTATTACAATCTAAATTCGAAATTTTTGAAAAGAATATTTTCAAATGTAATGGTAAAATTCGAAACGAAACATTCGAAATCGACTGTTAGAAATGTTATGGTAAAACATTCGAAATTCGATTAGAACGAACGAATGTAGTTAAAATTCGTGCCGTTTTTTTCGAATGTTGCGAAACATTCGCCCATCCCAAGTAACCATGGTGTTACTGTTCAGCTGATTACTTCACCTGTGCACTAGTTCAGCTATAATAAAAACCAGGCCGGGGGTACTTGAGAACCAAGGGCTGAGAAACAACTGTATAACAAGAACACTTTATGGTTAACAGATATGAGCTATTGTTTTGGGATAATAATGAACTGTTAATACACCCCCATCTGAGAAAGAACATAGCTAAGAGATACTAAGGCCCCATTTATCAAGCTGCATATGCAACATAAAAATGTATTTCGAGCTTGCAGCTGAAGTTAGGAATGCGGCGATCATCAGACTGCAGCCTCCTAACCAGTATGACAGCTATTGGCTGGCAGATTATAAATCACCCCGGATATTGACAACCCCCTACTCACGCGCCATTCAGCTAGCAGGTGAGCAGGAGGTGACATATTGTTGCAATACACTGCTTACATTTTTGCAGATCCCAGTGATAAATGCTGGACAAAATATGTGATCTGAGATTTAAATAACATTTTCACAGATAAGTTTTGATTGTCAGCAAAGGTAACCGATAAAAGAAATCCAAAATGAATTCATAACAACCATTTGTCACCCAAAAGATGCAGTTCACTGTTACAGACAATTTTTTACCAATTAGAGAAACATAGAATTTGGAAATAACATACAGTAGTATAGATCTTCCTATTTAGGGTATATGTTTATAAAATGTGATTTTTAATTAATTATAGTATTTTTTTTAAAAAAAGACTTTATAGCTGATTTTTATTTCTATGCTGCTACAGAAGTTTCCTTTTAAATATTTGTTGATTATATGTAAAATTATTTTAGCTGTTCAAATTAAAGGGACACTCAAGTACAGGTGGCCCTTGTTTTACAACGGTTCAATTTACACGGTTTCAGAATAACAACCTTTTTTCAGTCATGTGACTGCTATTGAGAAAGCATTGAGAAGCAGTGCATTTATTAAAATAGCCAGTAGGTGGAGCTGTCCGCTTGTGTTGCAGCAAAGCCAAGCAAGCTGAAATTAATCAGTTTAACCAGACCTGAGCTATCAAGCAGATTTCAAAGGGACAAGATCTTCATGTCTATAAATCAGTCCAGATTGGAATGCATAGAAAGAACTGTTTGCAGAAAAATGCAAGTGAAGTCTGTGTTGTGTGATAATTTTATTAGGTTTATAATGCTGTTTAGCAAATGTTTTTGTTCATTTAACTTAGTTTAATTATATATTCTGTGGTTGAGTGATTAGTTTTATTAGGTTTATAATGCTGTTTAGCATTTAAAGTCTTCATTTCAAAGCTTTAAAAATAATGTATTAGGTGTTACTTATGACAATTTTTAGAGAGGCCTGGAACCTATCTCCCTCACTTCCCACTGACTTACATTATAAACTGGGTTTCAATTTACAACGGTTTTGATTTACAACCATTCCTTCTGGAACCTAACCCCAGCGTAAACTGAGGGCTACCTGTAAAGTCTTTCCAATTTACTTCCATTATCAAATTTTGCTAAGTCTTTTTATATTCACACTATCTGGGGGGAACAAGATCTTACTGAGGCATGTTACATAAGCTCACAGGGGTATAAGTATACTAGTCTGTGATTGGGTGATGTCTGTCACATGATGCAGAAGGACGGAAAATGGGAGAAAAAATATATTTGCCAGAAAAAAAATCTACTGCTTTTTTGAAATTCAGCTACACTACAGAAATTGGGTTTTTTATTTTTTACAAACAAAAAGGGCAAATTTTATAGTAAATGGGTACTGGCAGACAGCTGCCAATACCTAAGATGGCAGCCAATAGGTCAAGGGAGGAGGTTTAGAGAGCTATTGGGGGGGGGATCAGGGAGGTTGGGGGGTATTAAGGGATCCTACACTAAGATATAAAAATGAAAAATCTTAAAAAAAACAAAAGAAAAACAAAACAAAAAACACTTTCTGCCAGTACTTAAGATGGTGGTGACAATTGTGAGGTGGGGAGGGAAAGAGAGCTGTTTGAGGGGGATCAGGGAGGGATCAGGGGGTGTGATGTGTCAGGTGGGAGGCTGATCACTAAAGCTAAAATTAACCCTACAAGCTACCTAATTAACCCCTTAACTGCTGGGCATAATACAAGTGTGGTGTGCAGTGGCATTTAGTGGCCTTATAATCAGGGCCGTCTTAAACACAGGGCAAAAGGGGCAGCTGCCCAGGGCCCAGTCTTTGTTGTGGGGCCCAAGAGTCCTAAAAAAAAGGTTTTGGTTCATACCAGACTGCTGATGTGACATGGGGAACACACACAGTCAGTCCTAATACTGTCACAGTCAAAAGTTATCTGCTTATATTTATTTGTGAGAAACTGTGCCAGACCGTGCCGATGTCATGTTACATGTCAAGTTATTGCCATGTGCTGTTTTAGATGTGCACTGTGCAGCACTGAATGCTAAGCCCTAACTCAGCATCCAGCCATTCCCACTGCATCAGAAAACGTCCTGCTGGGGTTACCACTGTTACCAGGTAACTGCTATGATGGTGGGGATTGTTTCTGGGTGGGGCTGACTGTAGGCGCATGCAGCAGAAGAGCTGGAGCGGCAGGAACGTGAGGATTTGAGCATCTGTGCAGCTGCACACACTGCTCTTTTCAGTCTTGAGGCTGTGTGACGTGTCTCACACTGTATCCATGCAGCCTTGGGCAGACAGCATCCAGTCTGCTGGTCCCCTTAACCCTGCTCTTTCTGCCATGGCCATAAGATCAACTAACTGAAGTTTGTTAGGGGAACAGTGCTTTGTAGAAAGGTGTCAGTGGGAAGAATAAGTGAGTGCACACATGCCCCTCCCCATGCAGCATTGTCTAGTACAGGGTTAGAGGCAACTTGTTCCTAAAAAAGAAGGGACATGTGCTGCTATGGCTGATGTATAGTGTCATGCTGATACTTCACACATTAATGTAAGGTTTATTTTTTATAGTTTTTGTTTTCTCTCTGTCTCAGATTTTACAGCTTCCCATAGTAGTTCTGCTGTTCCAGTCAGTAAACTTATATTTGTCTGCACCTCCATGCTTCCTCCTCAGTCTTTACCTTCATTTGCTCCTGTTGGCTGCCCTAAATCTCTTTAACCAGCTAACCTCACACCAGAATCACATTCAAAAGCATATTAAATGAATCCACAGTGGAGGAATTTATATATTTATTTACTTATTAGCACTGCTTAGGTTCAATTTCACATATTGCTATTTATTTCATTTTTTTTTTTAAATGATTAGCCCAGCAGTGGATGATCCACTGCTGGGCTAATAATTTTAAAACAATTTATAAAATAAATTGATTTAGTTGTTTTTTGGGATGTTGGGGTAGAGAGCGAAATTGCATGGGGTGGGGGGCCCAAGAACATTTGTGCCCAGGGTCCAGTCAATATTAAAGACGTCCCTACTTATAATTACCAAAAAGCAATGCCAAAGCCATATATGTCTGCTATTTCTGAACAAAGGGGATCCCAGAGATGCATTTACAACCATTTGTGCCATAATTGCACAAGCTGTTTGTAAATAATTTCAGTGAGAAACCTAAGGTTAGTAAAAAAGTTAACGTTTTTTTTTTTATTTGATCACATTTGGCGGTGAAATGGTGGCATGAAATATACCAAAATGGGTCTAGATCAATACTTTGGGTTCTACTACACTACACTAAAGCTAAAATTAACGCTACAAACTCCCTACAAGCTACCTAATTAATCCCTTCACTGCTGGGCATAATACAAGTGTGGTGCGCAGCGGCATTTAGCAGACTTTCAATTATAAAGAAGTAATGCCAAAGCCATATATGTCTGCTATTTCTAAACAAAGGGGATCCCAGAGAAGCATTTAAAACTATTTGTGCTATAATTACACAAGCTGTTTGTAAATAATTTCAGTGAGAAAGCTAAAGTTAGTGAAAAAGTTAGTGAAAAAGTTAACAATTTTATTTATTTGATCACATTTGGCGGTGAAATGGGAACATGAAATATACCAAAATGGGCCTAGATCAATACTTTGGCTTGTCTACTAAAAAAATATATATACATGTGAAGGGTTATTCAGGGATTCCTGACAGATATCAGTGTTAAAATGTAACTATCGTTAATTTTTTTTTTTTTTAAAAAAGGTTTGGAAATAGCAAAGTGCTACTTGTACTTATTGCCCTATAACTTGCAAAAAAAGCAAAGAACGTGTAAACATTGGGTATTTCTAAAATCAGGCCAAAATTTAGAAACTATTTAGCATGGGTGTTTTTTGGTGGCTGTAGATGTGTAACAGATTTTGTGTATCAAAGTTAGAAAAAAGTGTGTTTTCTTTCCATTTTTTCATCATATTTTAGAAAAAAAAAATTATAGTAAATTATAAGATATGATGAAAATAATGGTATCTTTAGAAAGTCCATTTAATGGCAAGAAAAACTATATATAATATGTGTAGGTACAGTAAATGAGTAAGAGGAAAATTACAGCTAAACACAAACACCGCAGAAATGTAAAAATAGCCCTCGTCCTTAAATGGACAGTCAACACCAGAATTTTTGTTGTTTAAAAAGAAAGATAATCCCCTTATTACCCATTCCCTAGTTTTGCATAACCAACACTGTTATAGAAATACACTTTTACCTCTGTAATTACCTTGTATCTATGCTTCTGCAAACTGCCCCCTTATTTCAGTTCTTTTGACAGACTTGCATTTTAGCCAATCAGTGCTCACTCCAGGGTAACCTCACGTGCATAAGCTCGATGTTATCTATATAAAACACATGAACTAATGCCCTCTAGTGGTCAAAATGCATTCAGATTAGAGGCAGTCTTCAAGGTCTAAGAAATTAGCATATGAACCTCCTAGGTTTAGCTTTCAACTAAGAATACCAAGACAACAAAGCAAAATTGGTGATAAAAGTAAATTGGAAAGTTGTTTAAAATTACATTCCCTATTTATATCATGAAAGTTTTTTTTTGTTTTAATTGTCCCTTGAAGGGTAAGAAAATTGAAAAAATGGTCTGGTCACTAAGGGGTTAATTATGTAATTCTACTACATTGAGTGGTCCTTTAAGCATAAATAATTATCCCTAACCCCTTGCAAAATGCTCTCTGAGGAAGTAAGACTTTCAGGGTCTGATGATCTTAACTTCACAGGATGGACTATAAAAAACTATGTTGACACTCACGGGGGCTGCCCTCCTGTCCTTGTGAGTTACAAGATGTCTGCCATACAAAGCAATGAAGTTCACTAGAAAGGGAAAACTGTAAGAGTAAAGTTAGTAGAGAGCAAGATTAAACTGCTTAAACAGGAGCTATGTGGCAACATTAATGATTTAAATATGATTTAATTATAATCTTTATGGCACTGAGTTCTTTAATTTTATTATGTGGATGATATATATATATATATATATATATATATATATATATATATATATATATATACAGTATATATATATATATATATATATATATATATAGATACATTTACCCTTGTGGCGATGGATACCACTTAAATTATCTAGTTGTTTTTATATACATATGTGAACTCTTGGGGCAATCAGTCTATGTTTGTGTATATTTATATATATATTCATATATTCATGTGGATTACATTAGTGTTAACAATCTCCATATCTAATTATTAATCTTTAATTGGAGTCTCATTTAATTTAACTCATGTGATTCTTACTTATTTGAATAGTTGCTCTATACATATATATATATACTATATATGTATACGTATACACAAGTGTCTATCGACATTCACACGTTTCCTGTATTGAAATAGGGTGGATATAAACTTATTTTTCATATACTCACAACCCATATGCTATTATTCCTGGTTTTATAATTCTCAGCTTGTGGGGTATATATTAAGATTGTGGGCATGTGGGCATGTTCTTATTTTAATGTTATGTTGGTTTTAACAAATGATGTTCATTTGATCAGTGTATAAATTATGCACCTGTGACTGGCAAACCTATGCTATGAATACGGCGTAATGCCAAAACGCGTAAGCCTGACAGTCCTGAGGTGTCCATGCATCTCATTTGTGCTGTTTGTTGCTATTTGATCTACATATTTTAAAGTGAAATAATCCAATAAATGCTACGTTCTATATATATTCTGGACTGCTCTTCATTTTCACTTTGGGAAGTATATTTATGGCCTGTTAGAGCATCCAGTATCCTGCCTGGACTCCCTCTCTGCACTTCTACCCCCGGACAAAGGGAACACACACCATTCAGGTACTGACAGAGTTGCCGGAGATTACGTGGATCGACTCAGTGTATATACTATCTTCACGCTTTCATATCAGGAGGACACTGATTGGTGGTTCCCTAGACAACGACATAGTCGTCAGCTAGCGCCAAACACGTCCCACCCACTGATGTATTGGATCCTACGTGACTAAGGTCGGGTTTGGAGTGGCGCGTAGCTGCGAGTAGGGATGCCTAGAACACGGAACACGGAGAACTCCAATGTTAATCACACAAGCCAGCGGCTTGAACTGTGAGTTGCAAGGACTCTGTTTATGGTGGTGTGACACCTATGCTGCAGCATTACACATATGGTTGTTTTAGACATATGTTTTTCCAGTTACAGCTATAATAGTGCTTGATGTACGGATACATTTTTCACATTGTGATCCTTACTGCTACTTGAAAGTGTGTATATACCTTCAGTCCACAGTGGGAATTACAAGTTTTCTATGTGCCTTTTGGAGAGTTGGGACACATATATATAGTATTTACATATATCATTTGTTCAGTTCAGTTTTAGTGACATCTCTCCCACACCCCTCCTTTTGGTTCATTGCAACATTAAGAGAGCCTGACAAGCCTTTCATGTAGTGAGTGAAATAAATGTGTATTTGTATGCATTTAGTAATGTGTTTTAGCAGTGAGGTCAAATTGGGGAGGTACAAGCTACAATGAAGTTGTGGTTGTACTCCATTATAATCCTCCATAATAAGGTAACTGGTGACTTTATTACCTGAATCAATTATTATCTAGCACAGTGATGGTCAACTTCCCATCACATAGGGACCACAGATCAATATTGTAGAAGACTTAAGGGCTGCATATAAATTTATAGCTATTAAACACACAAGTAATATATTTCCTGAAAATATCTTCTATCACAGGAACAGATTTAGGACAGGTTGCAGGGTATCCTCTGTTTGCTGTTTTTCCCTCCAGATAACTCTTTTGAGCTGTGGCCACCCCAAATCTCACATTTTTAGTTCAACTTTTCCTAAGGTCACAAAAACTTTAGTACACATTTTTAGTTTATTTTTTTGGCGGAACAAAAAAAAATTACTTCAGAGGGCCACATGCTGGCTAGTTGGCCATCTCTAATCTGGCATATTATTTGTATTATATTTTTGTTTTTTTGGTAGTATATTTTGAATAAAACTTTACCTCCTGTTTCCAATGTTCCTTGTTGCTGAAGCCTGTCAATAAAAACAGGCAATGGGCCAATTACAGGGAGGAGGCGGCCGGAAGGGGAGGAGCTAGCAGCAATGCTAGCACCGAGCTCAGGGGATTTGGGCTCTACCGACCTACCCCATCTGCGCTATTCCTTGGCCGGTAAAGACACGCACTGGCCTGGATACAACACAGCAGAGGCCGGCTGCCTGGAGGCAGATAGACTCAGCTGCAGAGTCATGACGCCAAGGGGCGTTCTAGCACAGCAGACCCACATACCCAAACCACAAGGAAGGATTGCAATCCTCTGGGTCCCCGATTGGTTGTACCTGGATTGATGGTGTCTGGAGGCGGAGCGGAGTTGACAGACCCGACTGATCAGACTTGCGCTGAGAGTCTGGACGTGCCTAAGACCGACGACTTCTCCACCTACTGAAACTCTCAGGACTGTACCTGGTCTGGTGGTGCTCCGTTTTTTAGCATTGACAGGGGAGCGGAACTGAGGGAGCAGGCTGAGACTAAGGCCGTAGTCGCAGAGGTGTCTGAGATCGAAGGCCCTTCTAGACAGCGCTTCTGGACGATTCCCCCCCTTACCAAGTGGCAACGTTAAAAATCCCGGCTCCATGATACAGGAACTGGCTGATGGGGACCGGCTTCAAATGATGTGGCATTGAATTCCTCCAGAGAAGGATTAACGGAAGAAGCAGGTACCACGGGCAAGGCTCATTTTTTTTTTGTCTCTTCTCCTTGCATTACCCTAAGTTCTCTAAGCCCTTAACTGCAAATGATCTGGGACTCCCTGGAAAACTAGACCTGGACATTGAGCTGGGGATAAAAGTTAAAGTGGTCTGGGGTAAAGGGGAAGACTGACTTTCACTATTTTTCAGGAAACTACAGCCTAAAAAAAAAAAAAGAAAAACTTCATTATAGACTGTCCAAGTGCTTCTTACAGGATATGTGACTAAGTGGATCTTAACAGGGAAGGGTTGAGGGCCCCAATCCAATAGAGTGTTTAAAAATTGATAATTTCTACAACGAATAAGCTAGTGGCCCAACTTATAACTATATCAATGGCATAAATTTTAAAAATTAACCTGTATTGTGCAGGATTTCCCAAGTAAGAGCACAAGTACTATTATCCTAAGATACTAGGAGGAGTGAGGGGGAAGAAAAGTGTTACCCCCAGCAGGCAATGCTCCCCTGGAAATAGTTTTTTTCTTCTCTTGGCTGCAGGAAGGATATGTTATGTGAACTGGGCTTGAATTAAATACAATCTCTCATCTATGCTAAATTTCTGAGCAAAGACTGTAATGTATAAACATGGACTCTAGTGCTTGAACTGTACATGCTGAATGTGATCTGTTTAAATATTTCGATAGAGCCTATTTGGGGCCCTATTTTCTAATCATAATTATAAAAAGTGGCCATACTTTTCTGGTTAGTACTTTGCATAATAGGTCTGGTGTAGTGCTGCTGTGGGTATACAATGCTCCCCTAAGGTTATCTGTTTCTATAGATAGGATATATCCAACTGGTTAAGTTTTATACACAGTAAGGACCTGGTCTAGAGGTTTAAAAAAGGAGAGGAAAGAAAGGAGGGGAAGGAAGAGAGGGGAAACGAAAGGAAGGGATAAAAGGAAAGAAAAAAGTTTTTTTTCTGTGTGTTTCTTTTTCCCTCCATAAATATATAGTAGACAGCGGTCCAAAATACTGTGGCGAGTTGTAAAGTTAGCAATAGGAAACTGTAACAGGTGATTTAAGTGATAGATACACTGCCCTTTTTTTTCTCACTTTTTTCTTCTTTTTTTTGTGTGTAAGTTTTTCTTCTGTATACAGCTCTTTTTATATTATAATCTGTACACAAAAGTATTATTGTTACTGGAATGTTCACAATGATAAAAATTCACTGCTCATTACTACTACAAATTAGGAGGTTGGATTGTATGTAGAAAAAGTTTTTCACATAATCTCACTATTAATGTGTGGCTGGTTTTAAACATAGATATTGACGGCAGATAAGAGCCATAGGCCCAGCAAGTCTGCCCCACCTTACCTAACAGTATAAACTTATCTAGTTCGTAGGATAGCCCTATGCTTGTCCCATGCATTTTTAAAGTCCCCCACAGTGTTTGTTGCTACTACCTCTTGAGGAAGTTTATTCCATAAATCAATCACTCTTTCTGTAAAGAAGTGCTTCCTCAAATTACTCCTGAATCTACTACGCCTTTGACCAGCGTGAAGGGGGAAGAGGGAAAGGGGAAAAGGATTTTTTAGGTTTTTTTTTTCTTTTCCTTTTCTTTTTTTTCTTTATCTTTTCTCTTTTTGAACACGGTTGTAAAGCACTTGTTATTGTCACTACGATAGACACTTGCAAGGTAGAGAGGACACAAAGCAAGACATAATTACAATACTCCCAAAATTTGGGAATTTGTCCCCCTACTGGATAGATCTATTTTTCTATATGGAAAGATATAATTCACACTCCAAATCACTATCACCCAATATGCCGCCTAAATCAAAGGATAAAAAACTTAAGCCCAATGGAAGTAGTCCAGAAACACATTTACAAAATGAAATAAGCTTAAACTGTACAGATAACCCTTCCCTATTACAGCAAATCTCTGAGCTAATTATGCCACAATTTGAGACCTTAAGACAAGAAATGGCCGCGGCTACAAATGAAATTAAACAATTTACATCACGGATGAATGAATTAGAAACCAGAGTTTCAGATATGGAATATAGATCAGGTGTACACGATCAGATGATTAATTTGCATGATAGTAAACTTAACCTTCTACAATCTAAAATGGAGGAACTTGAAGATAGGTCTAGGCGCAACAACCTTAGGGTTGTTGGCCTACCAGAAACAGCAGAATACCAGGACTTGATAAATTTTGCATCTATCCAGCTCCCCAAGCTGGTAGGGAGTACTATCGATAATGTAAGGATACCTATAGAGAGAGCCCACAGAATAGGAGCGCCCAGAAGAATTCTAGATGGCCCAATTAAACCTAGGGTAGTAATCATTAAATTCTTAAACTTTCAGGATAAATTCCACATACTTAGTCTGTACCGTAAAAATAACAATATTATGCTGGGGTCCAATAAACTATTATTATTTCAGGATTTTTCATATGAGACTCAAAATAAACGTAGGGAAATGGCCCCATTTTGTTCTCAGTTAATTAGAGCCAATCTAAGAGCAAGACTTGTATATCCAGCAAAGATTGTAGTAGATAAGGATGGAGAAACACACACCTTTACGGAAACTGAACAAATTAAAGCATATTGTCAGAGTCTAGGGATAATATAACATTGACTGGACAAGGAAATGCATAGTTTAAAAGAATATAAGGTTAACAAGATGGATTTTTTTTTGTTGTTGTTCTTTCTCCTTTGCCCTGTCATTTCTTTTTTTTGGCACAAGAGAAGAACAGATAATGGAAGGAAAAGTAACATGGGTTTATGGGGGGGGGGGAGGAGGAGAGAAGAAGGGTTTTTTTTTTTTTTTTTTTGTTCTCTTATCCCTCCGTAATACCTTAAATGGTTAAACTAAACTTCCTCTCCTGGAACATTGGAGGGATTTCATTCCAGATTAAAAGGAAACTGTTGATTAGACACCTAGGGAAACAGAAACCTGATTTAGTGTTTCTACAGGAGACCCACCTCCGGCCCAAGGAGGCCATAAAACTTAAAAGTAAATGGGTGGGGGAGGTAGTGTTCACCCCCTACGATAAGACCAATAGAGGCTTGGCTATCTTAATAAATAAGCAATTGAATTATAATATTATTTCAGTCCTCAATGATACCAATGGGAGATTTCAAATTCTTGAGATAGAAATTAACAACTGCAATTTTGTTATATGTAACGTGTATGGACCGAATGTGATAGATAAAGATTTTTGGGAGGATATTAGTTTAAAGTTGTTCCTACATATTGGGAAAAATATTGTGGTAGCCGGTGATTTTAACATGGCTTTCTCACATATTTTGGACAGATCAAAGTCTAGATTTGCTCCAAGAAAAGCTAGGGAAGCAATTATTTTACAAAAATTCTGCCAGAAATTGGCCTTGCAAGATATATGGCGGTTACAAAACCCGGATCAGCGGGAATACACATGTGCGTCAAGTGTACATTCCTCCTTCTCTCGAATTGATTATTTTTTAATCACGAAACATATGTTAAAAATGAAAATCGGGACTGCGATTCAGGATATTGTGATTTCAGATCACGCTATCATCTCTTTAGAAATTGGTTTGACTGATAAACCCTCAATAGGTAACAATAGGTTATTATTTCCGCAATATTTGATTAACAATGTCCATTTTAGAAAATGGACGCAGAATAGATGGTATCAATTGCAGGTTGATAACACAAGCAACCTAGATAGACCAGAAATATTCTGGGAGACAGCGAAGGCTGTCTTCAGAGGGGAGATCAAGGCGTATTTAGCAAGAGTTAAGGCGATCCGGGGAAAGAGAGAGGAGCTATTGAGAAATAGTTACCGCAAATATATTAGTAATCCTTCTATTGATCTATGGAATAAATATTAAAACAGTAAATCAGTATATGATCTTTTCTTAAAACAACAGTCAATTTCAGAGGAACAAAAACTTAAAGCTTTCTATTCAGGGGCACAGGGTGTTTCGGCTAAATATATTGCGAGAATCATTAAGACTAGACAACAAAAAAACTATATTGCAGCATTGAAAATTGGGAATAAAAGAGTGACTGACCCTGCAGAGATAAGGGAAGCTTTTTTTCAAACTTTTCAACATCTTTATGCCACCAAGCAGGTCAATATGGTAAATAAGGAACAGTTTTGGCAACAGGTAAGTCTACCTCAAATAGGAACGGAAGATCTTCAGAGGCTTAACGAACCTATATCTGGGGAAGAAATAGTAAGTGCTATGAAAAAGTTAAAATTTGGAAAAGCTCCCAGACCAGATGATTTGCCGGCTGAATTTTATAAAATTCTTTTGGAACAAATATCTCCAGTTTTAGGTAAATTATTTAATGAATATTTTGTATGTAATAAACCACAATCTTCACTATTTGCTGCATCTAACATAGTGCTGATACTTAAGAAAGGTAAGGACCCAGAACTTCCATCCTCTTATAGGCCAATTTCACTCCTTAATCAGGACTATAAAATCCTCATGTATATTTTAGCTAATAGACTAAAAATCTCCCCTAGGATCTATGATACATCCTGATCAGACAGGTTTTATGATGGGTAGAAACCCAGTTAAGAACTTACGGAAAGTCCAATTAGTACTGGACCATTATTGGAATAAACTGTAGAAGAAAAGACATCACGCTAAGCCTGATCAGGCTATCCTCACAATTGACGCCGAAAAAGCGTTTGATTCCATCATATGGGATCACCTGTTTACTTCATTGGAGAACTTTGGTATAACGGGGATTTTCCAACAATTCATTAGACAGCTTCACCTAGAACCAACTTCTTCAATAATAGTGAATGGGCATCCTACTAATAAGATAGTTCTTAGGCGTGGCACGCGTCAAGGCTGCCCATTATCACCATTCCTTTTTAACCTATCTATTGAACCATTGGCAATCTATCTACGGAAGGTAATGCAGGGCATCCAGATTGGAGGAGTTAGAGTGGTTCTTTCATCATTTGCAGATGATCTGTTACTTTTCCTTAGTAATACAGCTGTTTCTATCCCTCGGCTTATTACGATATTTAACATATTTAGCTCGTTTTCAGGCTATAAAATTAACTATGAGAAATCAGAGATTTTGTGGATACATAAACCCTGCGATCAGAGAAACTATCCTTTTATGGAAACAACACAGATCACATATTTAGGCATCACACTGAGCAAAGACCCTAACCTATGGTATGATCTTAATTTTAAGCCATGTATTAGAGGACTGGATAGGAAGCTTCAGAATTGGGGCAATTTACCGCTTTCGATTACAGCCCGAATTATGTTGATCAAGGTGGTCCTGTTCCCAAAGCTCTTATATTTTCTGCAGAACCTCCCTTTGCTACTATATAAAAAAGACTTGACCTTTCTTTATAGGAGCTTCAACCAATTTATCTGGCAAGGAAAGAAACCACATATTTCCATATTTAAATTAACATTACCAAAAGCCTATGGAGGGATGGCATGTCCTAATGTTAAATTTTATAATTATGCAGCTTTAGCTAAATTCGCGTTAGATTGGATTTCTGAAAAAGAGTTAGTTTCTTTTTTCGAGATGGAAACATCAGTAATCAAGCCTTTTTACTTAAAGGCAATTTTACATCATCCTGCAAATAGACTTCCTGGAACAATATACCAATTGACTACATTTAAATTCATAATACAGGCTTGGCAAAAAATATGTAGTGAAATAAGAATCGATTTTCGGAAATCAGAGTTCTTACCCTTACGGGGCAACCCAGGCTTTTCACCGGGATTAGACCCCTCAATATTCCAGATATGGTCAGAGCGGGGAGTGAACTACGTAGCGCAGATAAGTGAAAGTAATAACTTGAGGTTGCAATCGTTTGAGAAACTATCTCATCAATTTAATCTCCCTAGGACTAGTTTTTTTGCCTACTTACAGGCTAGACATTGGATTGAGAATTGAGACAGGATACAGGGCTGGAAATTGACAGTAAAGAACTAAAAACAATCATTAGAGAATACCAGGAGGGGGTGAGCACTATTTCTCGCATTTATGACGCCATTCTGAAAATTGGGGGGAAGCACAATATCTTGGATATAACGAATAAGTGGTCCAAAGATAAAATTACCTTAGACACCACAACAATTTTGCAGAGTATAGCACTGGTTTCAGGCACTACGATTATGCATAGCTGGAAAGAATCACACCTGAAAATGATATACAGAGTGTATCTTACACCGGCTAGACTAGCCAAATGGGATCAGGAAAGGAAAAACTGTCCCAAATGCTATTCTGAGAATGCAGATCTGACACATTGTTTTTGGACATGTCCAAAAATATATCAATTTTGGCAGAAAATGATCTTCTGGGGCATTAAAATAACAGGGATAAGATTTAAACTCACTTTACCTCAGATCTTCTTCCTATGTAAATATACTCTCGCTGTTCCTAACAATAGATTTATCAATCTACTCATACTGATAGGGCGGAACCTAATTCTTAAAAATTGGAGAAGCGGGGGCGGAGCCAACTACCAAGGGAGCCAGACGTGTGTGCATGGAGCTCCTGGCTCTAAATTGACTGTAATCTTATCTATTAACCCTTGGATTCAAGTTCTTTTGCACTATAAGGAAATCTATTGATCTCTAATTGCCCTACAAGACCCTGCAGGTGCCCAGGGGGGTATTTCTAGCTTTCAGAAGCTCTGCATCAATATGGCTAAGATGGAGGCCCTGACCTGCTGGGCAGAGGATGTGGCGCAGCTCTTATACAAACATTTTGTCAGAATGGAAGCAACACTGTTTGAGTGTAGCGCTACAGCCCTCACTCCTGAACATGCTGCCCCCAGCCAGACTTGTGCCAACGCAGCTGCAGACCAGAATGTTGCCGATAGCACACTTGCTCATAGGTTCCTATGTCGCCCGCCCGACTCCCTCCAGCATGGTGAGCCGTTTGGCCGGCGTTCCAGAGACCAAGCTGCTAGAGAGCCACACCTTTCACTGAAGGCGACAGAAGGTGACTACTTGACTACCCACTTTGTCCCTGGGCTGCTCGACGAGACGCGAGTCTATAGAAATATTCAGCCCCCGCTCCTAAAGCTACCTGCAGCTGCGGGGCTTGGAACGTTTGCCGATCGCGACTTTGTTTGTGGGGCCTCAGTGAAACTATTTGCAGCTCCCCTCCTGCTGTGCTCCTGCAGAGGCCTTGGCGGTGTCTGTGGCAACATCGATACATCTCCCACAGCTTCAGGTGCCCTGCATCAACGTGATGGAGATCGTGGAGTCCTCCTGCTTCATTTTAAGACCGGAGTGGGATAGATATGGATGAGCCTTATTGTGACTGTACACTTCTATTTGCTTGAACTAAGTCTCTGTTAAAGCCAGCATTGCTTTATACCTCCATAGCTGCAGGGACTAATACTTTCTTTCTCATGCTGTTGCCAATCCTGTTGATGCATTAGATGTTTACCTAGCCATCTTGAGAGCACGCTGTACAGTCCACTTAAGAAAATAGATGTTTTGTCCTAGTTATAGTTTTACTTATATGGAGAACATGCATGTCTTTATATTTTAGCCTGTTTTAGTGTGTAGCTGCACGACATTAAGACACTATTGTGGCCTAGCCATATCATTATTTACCATATTAAGTCTTTGTGTTATGACATGTTGTATATACTCTACCTTTCATTATTTGCAAGGAAGCCTTGTTGAGCCTTTGTACCGGTTTATTTCTACATATCTAGACGCTAATAGAATCTAGAATCACTGTTATTTTTATATGTCTATCCTAGTAGCTATATTATATTTGGACATGGACACACCTATTCCTTATTTTTGTTCTTATAGAGATGTTCTCCTATATCTAGCTTGTTGGTATTTAATACACTTCAACTCAAAGCTCATAAAAATATCTACTTTCTCATTAGGTCAGCAGCACTGATCACTTATTCTAGTCAGCTGAGTATGTATCCATTGTGTACACCCTATCTCCTTTAAATATTGATCTTTGCAGCATGTATGTCACTAGATTCAATTTTTCTTCCCACTTCTATATTAAACCTCTTGGCTAATACCAATACTATTAATATATGGGGGTTGAGCTGCCAGCGGCCGGGGCGGCAAAACCCTCTCTCCCACCGCCTTAGGTCATCATAACTACTAAATCAATAGATGCCAATCTCTAAAACACGCTAGCTGTTTATTTATTTACTATATTCTGCCTCCCACCTCCCCCCCCCATCCCCCTTTCTAATAAGCCTCCCAATCTGGGAGAATTCGCTACGCGGTTTATCTTTCCTATACCGCTCCATAAATATCATACCATACCTACATATCATACCATAGTATTTTAGCTTAAAGATTGACGCCTCCTCAGTAGCCCTTGGCTTAAAATATTACTTACCACCCTATTCTAAGCTACCAGGCTTTACATATTGCACCGTACCTGTATATCCTACTATGTTTTCTAAGAATTCAAATTGGTGGCCTATTTGCTGCTATCTTTTGCTTAACACTTATGTTTATATATATACTGACAACTGCATTATATATACTTTTTCTTACTACAATATCTAACTTTAAAAAGGACCCTTCTAGCGTTAATATTATTTAACATATTGACTGTTGACCTACTTTAACCTTATAGGTCCATCCACCTTTCCCACTTTCCTCCCCTATAGTAAGCATAGAAGGTGCCTTGATATTAGGCGAGGAAACTCATTTTGTTCATTTTGTTCAGAATATGTAAAAAACATAAAATAGAGGTTCTTCAACAAGGGCCCATGAGTGGTCCTGTCGCATTGCTGTCTACCTGTCTTCTACTATGTTACCGTTCCTTTGAGGATTATAAATGACCGCCTATATTCTATAGTAGTCACTACGTTTGAGTAGAGTTTATTGCTTATAATCAACGAGTAATGTGTCACTTAACTGTTGTGTATACCCATATGACCTTGTTTTGACAGCTTACTCTGTAATAATATGTTCTTCTTTTTCTTGTGTGTTGCTAAGAGATGACTGTTTGTTTTGAACAAGAACCTCAATAAAAATTTATTTAAAATAAAAAAAATTGGAGAAGCAAAAAAAAAAACCCTAGATTTAAAGATTTCTTAAAAGAAGTACACCACCAGATGGTGTTCGAACAATATAATATAAGAGATATTAATTCCAAACAGCTGCCCCGGTTTTTTAATAAGTGGAAGAAATATATTTGCTCCCTCCCATTGGAAACACAGAGACAGGTGGTATCTTATTGGAAAAGGTCCACTTGGATACAACAACAAATTGAAAGGGGGAATCTTTCGAGGCTCTGGTTTTCAGAGGAATACAGGGAGTGCAGAATTATTAGGCAAGTTGTATTTTTGAGGATTAATTTTATTATTGAACACCAACCATGTTCTCAATGAACCCAAAAAACTAATTAATATCAAAGCTGAATAGTTTTGGAAGTAGTTTTTAGTTTGTTTTTAGTTATAGCTATTTTAGGGGGATATCTGTGTGTGCAGGTGACTATTACTGTGCATAATTATTAGGCAACTTAACAAAAAACAAATATATACCCATTTCAATTATTTATTTTTACCAGTGAAACCAATATAACATCTCAACATTCACAAATATACATTTCTCAAAATCCTGCCATCCATGGATTCTGTCAATGTTTTGATCTGTTCACCATCAACATTGCGTGCAGCAGCAACCACAGCCTCCCAGACACTGTTCAGAGAGGTGTACTGTTTTCCCTCCTTGTAAATCTCACATTTGATGATGGACCACAGGTTCTCAATGGGCTTCAGATCAGGTGAACAAGGAGGCCATGTCATTAGATTTTCTTCTTTTATACCCTTTCTTGCCAGCCACGCTGTGGAGTACTTGGACGCGTGTGATGGAGCATTGTCCTGCATGAAAATCGTGTTTTTCTTGAAGGATGCAGACTTCTTCCTGTACCACTGCTTAAAGAAGGTGTCTTCCAGAAACTGGCAGTAGGACTGGGAGTTGAGCTTGACTCCATCCTTAACCCGAAAAGGCCCCACAAGCTCATCTTTGATGATACCAGCCCAAACCAGTACTCCACCTACACCTTGCTGGCGTCTGAGTCGGACTGGAGCTCTCTGCCCTTTACCAATCCAGCCACGGGCCCATCCATCTGGCCCATCAAGACTCACTCTCATTTCATCAGTCCATAAAACCTTAGAAAAATCAGTCTTGAGATATTTCTTGGCCCAGTCTTGATGTTTCAGCTTGTGTGTCTTGTTCAGTGGTCGTCGTCTTTCAGCCTTTCTTACCTTGGCCATGTCTCTGAGTATTGCACACCTTGTGCTTTTGGGCACTCCAGTGATGTTGCAGCTCTGAAATATGGCCAAACTGGTGGCAAGTGGCATCTTGGCAGCTGCATGCTTGACTTTTCTCAGTTCATGGGCAGTTATTTTGCTCCTTGGTTTTTCCACACGCTTCTTGCGACACTGTTGACTATTTTGAATGAAACGCTTGATTGTTCGATGATCACGCTTCAGAAGCTTTGCAATTTTAAGAGTGCTGCATCCCTCTGCAAGATATCTCACTATTTTTGACTTTTCTGAGCCTGTCAAGTCCTTCTTTTGACCCATATTGCCAAAGGAAAGGAAGTTGCCTAATAATTATGCACACCTGATATAGGGTGTTGATGTCATTAGACCACACCCCTTCTCATTACAGAGATGCACATCACCTAATATGCTTAATTGGTAGTAGGCTTTCGAGCCTATACAGCTTGGAGTAAGACAACATGCATAAAGAGGATGATGTGGTCAAAATACTCATTTGCCTAATAATTCTGCACTCCCTGTAGATTTGAGAAGTGAAGTTCAAGGAGGTCTATAATGTATAATTTATTTGTTTTCCCCTTTTTTTTTTTTTTCTCTCTCTCTTTTCTCCTCTCTGCTCCCCCCCCCCCCCCCCGTTGTTCTCCCCTAGGCTTGATTCAGAGAGTGTTGTGTTAATTAGCGTATTAGGACCAAGTTTCTCTAAGGAGCACTATATGGAGCTTATGAATAGAAAGGTACCCTCTAATAAGTATCGATAGTGGTCCCGAAAACCAGGCATATATAAAGAAGTAAATATGCTGATCTTAGAGGTAGCTATTTCAGGGAGTCCAGTTTTTAGAGGCATTAGGGTCAGTTAATCAGCGGCCAGTGAGCAGATTAATTTGGTGTATTTAGTTTAGTAATGGAAATAAGACTCAATGAGCATACTGAAGTCAGAAGAAGTTATTTTTTTTAGCTAAAGCTGACCCGCTTTTGATTGCAAATGGTGACTAAGGAGTTTCAGAAGAGTTAGAGGAGAATAATCTAATCTATGGAACCGTTCAAATGTAGATAAGCAGGAATACACTCAAGCTTCTCTCCTGGGAGGGAAAGGGTGTTTCAGATTGTTTTTTTTTCCTTCCTTTCTTTTTTTGCTTCATTCTTCTTTCCCCTAATGGTAAATTCAGAGGTAGAGGATGTCATTCAATGATACCATAGCTTAATATGGTGTCTTTTTGAACTATTATTTTATTGTATTCCTCTTATGCTATAATTGAGTTATACATGACCTATGTATTTTTGTAGTATTTTGGATGTTGTTTAGATATGGTATGGAAATTACCCATATCTATGTCTTGTCAAATGAATGTAATACTTTTTTTTGTATCAATAAAAAAATTTAAAATTAAAAAAACAAACAAACAAAAAAAAAAAACAGGCAATGGGGTATATTTATCATAGTGTGAGCAGACATGATACGATGTAGCATATCACGTCCGCTGCACATCGATAAATGCCGACAGCATACGCTGTCAGCTGGTGCAATGCCACCCCCTGCAGACTTGCGGCCAATCAGTCGCTAGCAGGGGGTGTCAATCAACCTGATCGTATTCGATCAGTTGATTTCTTTCTGCAGCCTCAGAGCAGGTGGACAATTTATGGAGCAGCGTTCTTTAAACCGCTGCTTCCTAACTTCTGTTTCCGGGGAGCCTGAAGGCAAGGGGTGTCAAGCTCCATTCGGAGCTTGATAATTCGGCCCGATGTGTTAATATAGATCTAATTGGGTTCTTTAGAATGTGTGTATATGTTATATCTAAACAACAATAAGTTATATTGTAAGAGCAATACTCCACTATATGCAGTTCAATCTCTTTGAGAAACACTTTAAAAGGGGGCATTAAGCACAAATATAACAGTAAAATTACATTGAGAATGTATACTTTGTTGTGTTATTGCAATCATAGCTTGCAACCTTTATATCACATTTATAACTACATTTTACTTTCTTGTTGGAAATATTAGTAAGAATATTTATAAAAAATATTAATTTGTGATGTTGATGGTATTATGTATCACTTAAGGTCAGATGTCATCAACAACATCAAGTGGTAATTTTAAAGTTTACTTCCTAATTTTCCTTTTTTATTTCAAGTCATAGGGCCCCCTTTATGAAGTTGTGGATGCCACTTCAGCGCCTCAGTGATTTAGGCTTGTTCAAGCAAGTATGATATGCTACATAAAGGGAAATAATACCCATATGCTAAAGCGTTTGAAAGTGATGCAGCATACCTGTAAAAAGCTGACAAGAAAATATCACCTGAGTATCTCTATGTAAAAAAGGAAAATATTCTACCTCAAATTTTCTTCAGCTCACCAGAATAAGTGCTGTGTTCTGTCCAGCTGCAAATTAAAAAAAAAGAAGCAGCCAATCAGAATCAGCAGTGCTGAGGTTATGCTTTATCTTTGCTGTGAACTCATGAGATTTCACTAAAATCTCATGAGATTTTACTGGAATCTCATGAGATTTCATAGACCTTACTTAAACTGAATTGGAAAATAACATCACAATTCATGTGCACATTCCCTAGCTTGTCCTGGGACAAGTTTCCTGACTGGCTGCTTAAAGTCTCTTTACAGTGGGGTGTGAATACTTAGGACATTTGAGGTAAACTATCTTTCTTTTGTACATAGAGATGTTCAGGTGATATTAGTGCTTCAACATTTGGTTATCATGTCCCTTTAAGTAGAACTTAGCCTATTCTGCCACCTAAACTGTACTGGACTTAAATCATCTTGATCTGATCAGGATTATCAAAAGAGACTGCTTGCGCAATCTTAAATGCAAGTAGTGAATGCTACCAGCTTGCCATGAAGCCAGGTGGATGAGGTTCCTGAGAGCAAAATGTGTTTTCCTGGCAAATGATAAATGGAGCCCAATATAGTTTCTTTGCTTTATTTTGTTAAATCCAGATTATTGAACATGCAAGAGAAATAACATTAAGCTACATAAACCTTCCTTAGATGTATGAGTTAGTCAGCAAACACAGAATTTGATCTCTGGTGTTTTTATAACAGTCTTTGAAATCAATTGACACTGCAGCTTTTTTTAAGTGAAGATAATTATTAGTTTGTAACAATATGCTTTTCAAACAATTTTCCACTTAATAGATCAAAAGTCGGTTTTCTTTTTCTTTTATTGACCTACAAAACAAGACAGAACTTGTCACATCATACTTAAACCTTCAGTACAAATGGTAGACCATACTTTATTACACTTATTGTTTTTCAAAGATTCTCAGGGTGATTTTTTTTTTTTCCTCAAAATTACACCGTTAATAAAACTTTAATAGTTAGGGGCTAAAAGGGTAATCACACCTGTATAATATTTCACAAAATTGATTTTCTTATTAAGACTTTGACAAGTAGAGTACTAAGAGTGCTGATTAATCTTTGTTTGTGTTGTGAACTATGGAACAAGGCAGTGTGTGGAAAACTGAAATACCCAGTCAATATTTAGCCATTTTAAAATGTTTGGAAAGGTTTTCATGGCATACACTGAAAATTCCTTTTAAATCCCAAAGGCAAGGTGCTGTATATAACCACAAGATGGGCCATTGTACATACCTTTTTAATTGTTTTTATGTTGAATAAAGTCACTATAAACATAAAGATATAGATTATAAATAATATTTTATTAAACTGTAAATCATTTAAGATATTTAAAATAATCATATTCCCAAATACAGGATCATTGTAATAAAATTACTAAATTACTAAGTAAAAGGCAAATAGCTAATTATTCTAAAAAGCGATAGGATGCATCCCTTTTGGAGTGCCTAAACTTAACAAGATTACAATTGTAGAACAAAAATATTAGCACTGTTCTTAAGGTTGCCACCTTTATTGGAAATAAATATTGTCTGTGATTATTAGCAGAATTTTGCATAACTAATTATACAGCATAACTCAGGAACTACAGCTAGTAGGATTGATTTTATATTATCATTTATTTTTAATTAAATTCCAACATAGTTTGAAGGAGTTTCACCATGATAGGGTATTTATTTCTATATTTATTTTTATTTTCAACACTTACCTAAACCTTAAAATTCTCAGCTATAGGCCAGATTTTTTTTTTTCCGCTTGCACGCTAACTGTGCTCAAAGAAAAAAAAATGGTGCAGCTGCATTAGCACTGGTATTACAAGTTGAAAGTAAAAAGTTAGGAACTAACTTCAGGACTTTGGAAATCCCGACCACTCCAAATCCCTCTCCCCATAGCCTTCTATTAAAGTGCTACAAAAAAAACTGTTAGTTAATGCTCTCACGCTAACCCGACACTGCGCTAGATCAACATAGAAGAAATGTTCTCTTTATTTTTAAATATATATTTTTATAAATATCTGATTTATTTTTGGTAAAATATTTATCTATACCAATATATATATATATATATATATATATATATATACACAGAGAGAAGTACACTCACAGGAACGAACAACTGGCTCAATAGTATTGTTAGCCTGTTCTATGGCAATTTACCACCTGGGTGCATCTTTTTAGCCCAGTAATGCTTTTCACAGAGTAGAACTTTCCTGTAGTATATCAGTCTGATCCCGCCTATTACGGTCAGTCCAGCGCCGAAATACTAGTCAATTCTTCTCTGAACAAGGAACACAGCAACCCCAGACGATCGTTTCAGCCTTCATTGGGCCTTGTCAGTGAGGTGTAGCCATATTCCTCTAAGCACACTGAGCAAGGAGTCCACGTCTGGTTGCCCCTTTTTCCCATAGGGAGACTAAATACATACAGAGAGAAGTGCACTCACAGGAACGAACAACTGGCTCAATATTATTGTTAGCCTGTTCTATGGCAATTTACCACCTGGGTGCAGCTTTTTAGCCCAGTAATGCTTTTCACAGAGTGGAACTTTCCTGTAGTATATCAGTCTGATCCCGCCTATTACGGTCAGTCCAGCGCCGAAATACCAGGCAATTCTTCTCTGAACAAGGAACACAGCAACCCCAGACGATCGTTTCAGCCTTCATTGGGCCTCGTCAGTGAGGTGCAGCCATATTCCTCTAAGCACACTGAGCAAGGAGTCCACGTCTGGTTGCCCCTTTTTCCCATAGGGAGACTAAATAGATACAGAGAGAAGTGCACTCACAGGAACGAACAACTGGCTCAATAGTATTGTTAGCCTGTTCTATGGCAATTTACCACCTGGGTGCAGCTTTTTAGCCCAGTAATGCTTTTCACAGAGTAGAACTTTCCTGTAGTATATCAGTCTGATCCCACCTATTACAGTCAGTCCAGCGCCGAAATACCAGGCAATTCTTCTCTGAACAAGGAACACAGCAACCCCAGACGATCGTTTCAGCCTTCATTGGGCCTCGTCAGTGAGGTGTAGCCATATTCCTCTAAGCACACTGAGCAAGGAGTCCACGTCTGGTTGCCCCTTTTTCCCATAGGGAGACTAAATACATACAGAGAGAAGTGCACTCACAGAAAAAAAAGGGGCAACCAGACATGGACTCCTTGCTCAGTGTGCGTAGAGGAATATAGCTACACCTCACTGACGAGGCCCAATGAAGGCCGAAACGATCGTCTGGGGTTTCTGTGTTCCTTGTTCAGAGAGGAATTGCCTGGTATTTTGGCACTGGACTGACCGTAATAGGCGGGATCAGACTGATATACTACAGGAAATTTCTTCTCTGTGAAAAGCATTACTGGGCTAAAAAGCTGCACCCAGGTGGTAAATCGCCATAGAACAGGCTAACAATGGTATTGAGCCAGTTGTTCATTCCTGTGAGTGCACTTCTCTCTGTGTATATATATATATATATATATATATATATATATATATATATATGGTACTGTGCAAAAAAGTCTTAGGCCACCAGTTGTTTTAGCAAAGTTTTAATGACCATCCATATTTATTTTTTGGTCTCTTTATTAAGATACAAACAGAAAATACAAAAAATATGTACACAAAATATATAAACCCCCCACAATTTTCAGAACAAAATGGCTTCTTAAGGCAAAAGTTAGTATTTAGTGTGACCTCCCTTGGCACTATTAAGCACATCTTAAACTCTTTTGGGGTGATTGTCCTGAAGTTTTCTGAAGTAAACTTCTGGTATATTATACCAGGCTTCTTTCAGCACTTCCCAGAGTTCTTCTTTAGATTTAGGTATCGTTTATTTCTTTCTCTGTCCAGATGATTCCATACTGCCTCTATGATTTTCAGATCTAGACCATGACTGTTAGTGTTTTATCAGCTGTTTTTCTCTACAAAGATGATTTCACTGTATTAGCAGTTTGCTTAGGATCATTATCATGCTGAAAAATAAAACCATTCCCAATCAGGCGCTTTCCAGAAGGAATGGCATGATGAATTAAAACCTGCACATCTGTAGAGCTCCTGGAGATAATAGTGATTTTCATAGTGTTTTAAAGCACTAAACGTGACAGAAAGAGCTGTAAACTCTATCACAGCTAGAGCAGTACACTTGGATCTGTGGCAAAATGACCCGTGTGCAGATCATACACAAAAAGAACGACTACCAGCCTTTAGGCCTTCTTGCAGTGCAGCTATCATCTGGGATGCAGCTCCTACATCGGTGTACTACAGAGTAAACCAGACCAGATCAGTGCAACTCCAACAGCCAACTGCCAACAACTGCACAGATACAGGTACTATTTAGGAATTCCACACAATTCTGACAAGATGCCTACACGTGTGGTGCAACACCAGGCCTCATACCCGTGTCTTAATGGAGCTTGAGATAACCTAAGCACATAGAGATCATCCTATATAGAAGCTATGATTTAACAGGGTCTCAGCAATTCTCAGTCCACAGTGAACAGATCTGTGATACGCTTAAGTGGCATTAAAAGCTTAGAGCTGATATCCTCCTTCCCACCATTACAGTGTCTGATGAACAGATTCATAGGGGGAAATTTTTCTGCCTCATATCTACTACCTATATCTACCTAATTATCATAACCCATCGAACTTTTTACTGACTTACCATCTGTCAGGGTGCCAGAAATCAGACTGAGACGAGAAGTGCAAAAATAATCACACCTTTATTAATAGCAAAAAATAATAAAAAGTCCACAACTCAAATAACAACCAGGAATCAAAACCAGAGCTGGTAGTCAAACGAGCCGAGTCAGGAGCCAAAGCGAATAGTCAGACAAGCCAAAATCAGGAACAAGGAAAACAGCAGGGTCAGGAACAAGCCAGGGATCAGGAACCAGGAAGGATGTAAGGCAGCCAGGTAATACACAGGAACTCTCACAAACAGGTCTGAGACAATGCAAAGGCAAAGCATACTGAACAGAGGCTCTTTAAATAATAAGTGATGACATCACAATTCTGAGACTGCATCCTGTCTCACATGGATGATGCACACCAGTCTGGCCATAAAAGGAAGTGCAGGAATTGAGCAGCATCCCCCACAATGCACCATAGTCAGGAAGAGAGCTGAGTAAAATGGCTGCCAGCAGCACATGGCAAACAAAACAGGGAAAAAACCCTGACATCATCAAAATCTGTTGAATGTGCCACAGAAGTATTTAAGCATAAGTCAAAAATACATAAAGAACTATCACAAAAGGATGTATTTTCTTCAATCAATGTAACATGCATAATAGCATAGCAAGGTGGTGAATAAAACATATGCATGAGGAAAAACTAATCCATAAAGAATTCTGTTCAAAGTAATTAAAGCTTCCACGTTCACTTACCTGAGTAAACTTTTATAACCACCACAAATCACTGAAGCAGCTTATATTATTTTTACTCACTAAGGAGAGCATTTCCTGTGATAATCAAGGGGCAGAACCACTTGTTTCCTAAAGAAGCACAGGACCCACTTGTTTCCTAAAGTACCACAGGACCCAGCTGCTCTCTAGAGTATCTCAGGAGAAAGGACCCAGCTTTTCCAACAGCTAACACAATCTACTGATGTACCTGTTATCTAAAATTGGCAGCTGTTAGCCACATATAGCTGTGGGCAGCAGGAGCCATCTAGAAATACAAAAGGAGGTGACTGAGATAATGTGGTCAGAACAGTAGCTCTTTCAAGGGCTGTAAAAACAGAAATGTGGATATAAATATGATTATGAGATTTGACCAGTGCTGTGCTTAATGCTCACTTTTTCCTGTCTGACAGGTCTCCAGCTTCAGTTATAAGTCAAAAAGATAAGGAGGGCATAGGGGACCGCTAAGCTGCAAACATTATATTATCATCCAATAAGAGCCACAAAATTATTAAATTTAAATAAGTGCCAGTGCCAGCTACCCCCTAACTTTTCTGTGTGGGGCAGGAGTCTACTCTCCCCACACAGTTCCTCTCACAGGGGTGGAAGGAACATTCAGAGCAGTAAGGGGTACAAATGAGAGCGCTGCTAAGCTGAGCACCTTACTGTGATATGTGTCACATTCATGCATTGTGGCCTATCCAGACCACCTGACCCTCAATGACAGCATGTGGTAGGTTCACTTCATTTGAAATGCAGCAGTAGTGGAGGGGGACTACGGAGGGGGTGAAGAAGCAGTCAATTTCCATAAATAAGTTAATAGCAGAAGACTGTTAGCAACTACCTGCCTTCTAAGTTCTCAGGTTTTTGATGGAGGCCTTGAAAAACGTTTTAAAAAATAAAAGTGTAAGCAACAAGCTATTTAAAAAATAAAATGATGGCAGAGGTGCCAGTATGGCATACCGCGGCGTACTGTCAGGAAAAAAGCCCTGGGTATAGATATCTATTTTACATTTACATTTTCAGATAATAGTAATCCCTGGTGTTGGATTACTTCACATGAAAGATTACTAATTGTTATTGAAATATTAAATATAAAATATTAAAAAACATTCTGAAAAAATAAATATATATTTAGAATATTTTACAGTATGTATAATAATACTTAAATTTGAAGATGGTGGCACCCAGTATGAAGCTGCAGAATTGCACTAACAAGCACTTGTAAAAGTTTAAAATAAGAGAATAGCTTTGAAGAGAGATGCCGGTGTTCTGGTAAGAGGGCGAACTTTGTAAAAGAGCGAACCATGTCACTTCCTGTTCGGCCTCTTACCATAACACCGGCACAGGAGGAAAATGAATAGCATGGTGGTTAGTATCCATGCTACTGTAGTTGCACCCAGCAGGTTAATGTCCCTTTAAAAGCAACATTTCACCCTCTACCTGCCATATACAAAGGTACAAACACAATTATTATCATTATTATTATTATTATTATTAATAATAATAATAATAATACATAGGAGTTCATTTTTTGCTGTCTATCCCCAGACAACACACAAGCTCCTGGTGAGTAATATTAAACCTGTAGACTACTAGCTATAGTACCATGCATTCAAATACATTTATAGGGGTCGATCCGATAAAAATCGTCGCCCGCAAAAGTCAGCGACGCCAATATTTGCGCGGGTTTGGTATCCTATATACGGCGTAACCTAGAAGTTACGCGCGTATATTACTGCCGTCGCCCATAGTTTTTTGGGCCATAGGCAGGTATACCAAACCCGCGCAATTTGGTATCCAATATACAGCGTAAGGACTTACGTGGCGAAAATGGAGAAATCTTACTCCATTTTCACCTCCCACAAAAAGCAGCCGTAAGAAGCCTTACGCTGACTATTGGAGCCCCGTAACTCCCTAAACTGGCTGCTAAATAAACCTAACACCTAACGCATGCGCAATGTCTATCTCCCTGTCAATCGCGATCTGCTAAATAAAACCTAACACCTAGCGCATGCGCAATGTCTATCTCCCTGTCAACCGCGATCCCCCGCCGCAATCCCTAATAAAGTATTTAACCCCTAAACCGCCGCCATCTACATAAACTAACCCCTTACTGTGAGCCCCTAAAACCGCCACCATCTAACTGATCTATCCCCTAATGTGAACCCAATACACCGCCGCCATCTATATTAAAATTATTAACCCCTAATTTAATCTACATACCCCGCCGCCAGCTATATTATCTATATTAACCCTAAGTATATTATAGTTAATATAGTTATTACATTATATATATTAACTATATTAACCCTAATTATATTAGGGTTAATATAGTTACTATAGTATTTATATTAACTATATTAACTCTATCTAACCCTAACACCCCTAACTAAATTCTTATTAAATAAATCTAATTCATATTATAAACTAAAATATTCCTATTTAAATCTAAATACTTACCTATAAAATAAACCCTAAGATAGCTACAATATAATTAATAATTACATTATAGCTATGTTAGGGTTTATATTTATTTTACAGGTAAATTGTTAATTATTTTAACTAGGTATAATAGCTATTAAATAGTTATTAACTATTTAATAGCTACCTAGTTAAAATAATTACCCAATTACCTGTAAAATAAATCCTAACCTAAGTTACAAATACACCTACACTATCAATAAATTAAATAAACTACAAATATCTATCTAAAAATACAATTAACCCCTTAACGACCGAGGATGTGCAGGGTACGTCCTCAGAAAAAAGGCAGTTAATGCCTGAGAACGTACCCTGCACGTCCTCGGTGTGGAAAGCAGCTGGAAGCGATCCTGCTCGCTTCCAGCTGCTTTCCCGTTATTGCAGTGATGCCTCGATATGGAGGCATCCTGCAATAACCTTAAATGGCCATCCGGTGCAGAGAGAGCCACTCTGTGGCCCTCTCTGCACCGGACATCGGTGGCCGGTAACGTTGGTGGGTGGGAGCTGACTTGGGAGGCGGGTGGGCGGCCATCGATGGGCCGGGTAATGTAGAGGGGGCGGGATCGGGGGCGGGGGCGATGGGGGCGCGCACAGGCGCGCGCGCGTGCACGCCGGGTGGCGGGCGTGCGCGTGCACGGGGCGGGAGCGGGTGGGAACCGCTACACTACAGAAAAGTTTCAGGTAAGCTGTTTATTAAAAAAAAGAAAAACAACAGTAAAGGTATCTAGGAGGGGGTGGGGGTTTGTTCTTTGGTGGGTAGGGGAGCTACACTACAGAAAATGGGGAAAAAATGAAAAAGCAACACTTTTTTTTTATAAACTGGGTACTGGCAGACAGCTGCCAGTACCCAAGATGGCGGCCATTAAGGCAGAGGGGGAGGGTTAGACAGCTGTTTGGTGGGGGATCAGCCAGGTTGGGGGCTAAGGGGGGCTCCTACACAGCAGCATATGTAAATATGCTTTAAAAAAAAAAAAAAAGCCTAAATATATATTTTATTTTAGTACTGGCAGAGTTGCTGCCAGTACTTAAGATGGCGGGGACAATTGTGGGGTGGGGGAGGGAAGGGAGCTGTTTGGGAGGGATCAGGGGGTCTGATGTGTCAGGTGGGAGGCTGATCTCTACACTAAAGCTAAAATTAACCCTGCAAGCTCCCTACAAACTTCCTAATTAACCCCTTCACTGCTAGCTATAATACACGTGTGATGCGCAGCGGCATTTAGCGGCCTTCTAAGTACCAAAAAGCAACGCCAAAGCCATATATGTCTGCTATTTCTGAACAAAGGGGATCCCA
Source organism: Bombina bombina (assembly GCF_027579735.1). NCBI lineage: Eukaryota > Metazoa > Chordata > Amphibia > Anura > Bombinatoridae > Bombina > Bombina bombina. The sequence continues at coordinate 1,171,009,162 of NC_069500.1, forward strand.
GAGAAGCATTTAGAACAATTTGTGCCATAATTGCACAAGCTGTTTGTAAATGATTTCAGTGAGAAACCTAAAATTGTGAAAAATTTAACTTTTTTTTTAATTTGATCGCAATTGGCGGTGAAATGGTGGCATGAAATATACCAAAATGGGCCTAGATCATTACTTGGGGTTGTCTACTACACTAAACTAAAGCTAAAATTACCCCAAAAAGCTCCCTACATGCTCCCTAATTAACCCCTTTACTGCTGGGCATAATACACGTGTGGTGCACAGTGGCATTTATCATCCTTCTAATTACCAAAAAGCAACACCAAAGCCATATATGTCTGCTATTTCTGAACAAAGGGGATCCCAAAGAAAAATTTACAATCATTTATGCCATAATTGCACAAGCTGTTTGTAAATAATTTCAGTGAGAAACCAAAAGTTTGTGAAAAAATTTGTGAAAAAGTGAACGATTTTTTGTATTTGATCGCATTTGGCGGTGAAATGGTGGCATGAAATATACCAAAATTGGCCTAGATAAATACTTTGGGATGTTTACTAAAAAAGAATATATACATGTCAATAGATATTCAGGGATTCCTGAAAGATATTAGTGTTCTAATGTAACTAGCGCTAATCTTGAAAAAAAAAATGGTTTGGAAATAGCAAAGTGCTACTTGTATTTATGGCCCTATAACTTACAAAAAAAGCAAAGAACATGTAAACATTGGGTATTTCTAAACTCAGTACAAAATTTAGAAACTATTTAGCATGGGTGTTTTTTGGTGGTTGCAGATGTATAACAGATTTTGGGGGTCAAAGTTAGAAAAAGTGTGTTTTTTTCCATTTTTTTCTCATATTTTATAATTTTTTTTAAAGTAAATCAGATTGAACTTGAATCTGATTGGCTGATTCAATCAGCCAATCAGAATTTTCTACCTTAATTCCGATTGGCTGATAGAATCCTATCAGCCAATCGGAATTCGACGGACGCCATCTTGGATGACGTCATTTAAAGGAACCTCATTCGTCGGGAAGTCGTCGTGCCGGAAGGATGCTCCGCGGCGGAGGAGCGAAGGAAGAAGATTGAAGATGCCGATTTGCTTGAAGACATCGCCGATGGAAGAAGACTCTCTGCCGCTTGCTGGAACACATCGCCCGGATGGAAGAAGACTTCACTGCCGCTTGCTGGAACACATCGCCCGGATCGGATGAGGAGTTCGGCCTGGCTGGGTGAATTCAAGGTAGGGAGATCTTCAGGGGGGTAGTGTTAGGCTTATTTAAGGGGGGTTTGGGTTAGATTAGGGGTATGTGGGTGGTGGTTTGTAATGTTGGGGGTGTTATTGTGTTTTTTTTTGCAGGCAAAAGAGCAGTTTTCTTTGGGGCATGCCCCCACAAAAGGCCCTTTTAAGGGCTGGTAAGGTAAAAGAGCTTTGAACTTTTTTTAATTTAGAATAGGGTAGGGAATTTTTTTATTTTGGGGGGCTTTATTATTTTATTAGGGGGCTTAGAATAGGTGTAATTAGCTTAAAAATCTTGTAATCTTTTTTTATTTTTTGTAATTTAGTGTTTGTTTTTTTTAGATAGATATTTGTAGTTTATTTAATTTATTGATAGTGTAGGTGTATTTGTAACTTAGGTTAGGATTTATTTTACAGGTAATTGGGTAATTATTTTAACTAGGTAGCTATTAAATAGTTAATAACTATTTAATAGCTATTATACCTAGTTAAAATAATTAACAATTTACCTGTAAAATAAATATAAATCCTAACATAGCTATAATGTAATTATTAATTATATTGTAGCTATCTTAGGGTTTATTTTATAGGTAAGTATTTAGATTTAAATAGGAATATTTTAATTAATAATATTAATATTAGATTTATTTTAATAAGAGTTTAGTTAGGATGTTAGAGTTAGATAGGGTTATTATACTTAATAACTTAATATATATATAATATAATAACGATATTAACTATATTAACCCTAATATAATTAGGGTTAATATAGTTAATATATATAATATAATAACTATATTAACTATATTAACCCTAATATAATTAGGGTTAATATAGTTAATATAGCTGGCGGCGGTGTAGGGGGATTAGATTATGGGTTAATACATTTATTATAGGTGGCCGCGGTGTAGGGGGATGTAGATTGTAGGCAAAAGAGCAGTTTACTTTGTGACAAAGCCCCGCCAAAAGCCCTTTTAAGGGCTGGCAAAAGAGCTGTTACTTTGGGGCATGCCCCGCAAAAAGCCCTTTTAAGGGCTGGCAAAAGAGCTGTTACTTTGGGGCAATGCCACGCAAAAAAGCCCTTTTCAGGGCTATTTGTAGGGTTAGACTTAGGTTTAGTGGTAGGGATAGTTTAGTATTTTAGGGGTTGAATAATTTAATATAGATGGCGGCAGGGTAAGGGGATTAGATTAGGGGTTAATAATTTTAAAATAGATAGCGGCGGGGTAGGGGCTCACTTTAGGGGGTAGGTAAGGTAGATGGCGGCGGTGTTAGGGGCTCACTTTAGGGGGTTATAGATTTAATATAGCTGGCGGCGGTTTAGGGGTTAATAACTTTATTAGGTAGCGGCGGGCTCCGGGAGCGGCGGTTTAGGGGTTAATACATATTTTATTGTTAGGCTAGTGAGGGGGGATAGCGGATAGAGGGTTAGATGTGTCGGGCTATGTTAGGGAGGCGTGTTAGACGTGTCGGGCTATGTTAGGGAAGCGTGTTAGACATTGCGGGTAATTTAGACTTTAGTCAGGTTTTGTAGGCGCCGGCAGTTTCTAACGTGCCGCAAGTCACTGGCAACGCCAGAAATTTGTACTTGCGCAGATTTCTGGACATCGCTGGTTTATCAGACTTACGGCACGTTAGCATCTGACGCCGACATATATGGGATAGCTCGAGTTGCGACCTGAAACTGCGGGCGACGCGGGTTCCCTCGCTTGTGCCGCAAACTACGATCTATATCGGATCGACCCCATAGTTTGTTATTTGAGTTATCCTTTATACAAGCTTAATAACTAACATCTCTTATATTATGATTTCAATATAGAACTGATTTTATTTCTATAGATGGTGCACTATGCATTGGAGATATTATCTGAAGCTTATGTGTAACTCAAAGAGGGAGACTAATTTGGTGTCCATCTAAGCATCATAATGCATAATTTCTTTCTTATGTCTGAATGATGAATGGCATGGTTTATCACTAAAATACCATAGCATTAGGGAAATGGGATTAAAAGAAAATAGGAAACAAGACACAAATGTAAATATAATTTAATTTTGCTTCAAATGTGATATAAGTAGCTAACTGAGAGAAAGGGAAGTCTTAATTGTATTTCATACATCAGAATAAGTACACTATGGGTAACGGAGAATATGATAGGCATACATTTTAAGTGCATTTAGTATAACAGAAAAGGAAGCAATAGCATTGATTGATTTCTAGGGTAACTAGGATTGGAACTTGATTAGTCTGTCCTCTATGAGGATTCTGCTCAAATGAAGAACACTCCAAGGGAAGCCAATTAACTCCCTTTTCTCGGTGGATTAGGATTACATCTAGACAATTAACATGTATGAATTTCTTAATGATATAAGGCAGAGGTTAAAAGAAGTTAAAAGAAGAAAAGAGTTTCAATAATAAAACGGTTTGCTCCACATTCTATTACTTCAACTAATAAAGCAATTAACGATATTTGTTCAAAAGAATTGTATCTTTTTATCCTTAAAAACAATTTATCTTACATATGTCGCATACCCAAGTTCCAATTGTTTTTCTTTCCATATTGAATGATTACCCTGGTTGATGAAATATATGTTTATTTTTAGGTATTAAATACATAGGGCCAGCAGTATTTAATGCTCTTGCTCCTGCCCTAACTCTGCCAGAAGTAAGGTCTTTATTCGCATCAGGTAGCACTCGTATTACAAGTTGAAAGTAAATGTTTTTGCTCGTTTGCGTGCTAACCCGATGCGTGCAAAAAGACGAACTTCGAATATCACATTAACATATTCCCTCATAAAAGTCACACACACACACACAAATATATATATATATATAGAGAGAGAGGGATGGATATAGATACACACATATACATATTTGTCTGCCTTTTTAGAGACCTCATATCTTTTAGCCCTTATAACTTTTTTTCGTGCAATTCTTGTAATGGCTGTTTAAAGGGACATTCTAGCCCAAAATAAACTTTCATGATTCAGATAGGGCATGTCATTTTAAACAATTTTCCAATTTACTTTTATCACCAATTTTGCTTTGTTCTCTTGGTATTCTTAGTTGAAAGCTTAACCTAGGAGGGTCATATGCTAATTTCTTAGACCTTGAAGGCCACCTCATTTCAGAATGCATTTTAACAGTTTTTCACCACTAGAGGGTGTTAGTTCATGTTTTTCATAATGTAGATAACACTGTGCTCATGCACGTGAAGTTATCTGGGAGCAGGTATTGATTGGCTAAACTGCAAGTCTGTCAAAAGAACTGAAATAAAGGGGCCGTTTGCAGAGGCTTAGATACAAGATAATCACAGAGGTTAAAAGTATATTAATATAACTGTGTTGGTTATGCAAAACTGGGGAATGGGTAATAAAGGGATTATCTATCTCTTAAAACAATACAAATTCTGGTGTAGACTGTCCCTTTAACTATCGCATGCCCGAATGTCAAATTTGCCCGTTTGCGGGATCGTGATAATTTTGCGCTCCATTTGTAATCTAGCCCTAAATGTTTCTCCTTAGTGTTAGAAGACTTTAAAAATGCAAACAAGAAGTTACAAGCATTTCTTCATGAGCACTGCATCTGTCTCTTCATACTAATATGACACAAAGATTAACTTCTGATTTGGCATCTTTTTAATACATTGGCCTAGATTTAGAGTTTGGCTGTAGCCGTCAAAACAAGCGTTAGAGGCTCCTAACGCTGGTTTTTACCGCCCGCTGGTATTTGGAGTCAGTCAGGAAAGGGTCTAATGCTCACTTTGCAGCCGCGACTTTTCCATACCGCAGATCCCCTTAAGTCAATTGGGTATCCTATCTTTTCAATGGGATCTTTCTAACGCCGGTATTTAGAGTCTTGGCTGAAGTGAGCGTTAGAAATCTCCAGCCGCAGAAAAAAGTTAAGAGCTTTCTGGGCTAACGCTGGTTTATAAAGCTCTTAACTACTGTGCTCTAAAGTACACTAACACCCATAAACTACCTATGTACCCCAAACCGAGGTCCCCCCACATCGCCGCCACTCTATTAAAATTTTTTAACCCCTAATCTGCTCCGTACACCGCCTCCACCTACGTTATCCCTATGTACCCCTAATCTGCTGCCTTAATACCGCCGACACCTACATAATATTTATTAACCCCTAATCTGCCGCCCCCAACGTCGCTGCCACCTACCTACACTTATTAACCCCTAATCTGCCGACCGGACCGCACCGCTACTATAATAAATGTATTAACCCCTAATCTGCCTCACTCCCGCCTCAATAACCCTATAATAAATAGTATTAACCCCTAATCTGCCCTCCCTAACATCGCCGACACCTAACTTCAAGCATTAACCCCTAATCTGCCGACCGGAGCTCACCACTACATACATTTTTTAACCCCTAAAGCTAATTCTAACCCTAACCCTAACACCCCCCTAAGTTAAATATAATTTTTATCTAACGAAATAAATTAACTCTTATTAAATAAATTATTCCTATTTAAAGCTAAATACTTACCTAGCCAATAGAATGCGAGCTCAATCTGATTGGCTGACCGGATCAGCCAATCGGATTGAACTTGATTCTGATTGGCTGATTCCATCAGCCAATCAGATTTTCCTCCCTTAATTCCGATTGGCTGATAGAATCCTATCAGCCAATCGGAATTCGAGGGACGCCATCTTGGATGACGTCCCTTAAAGGAAGCGCCATTCGTCGGGAAGTCGTCGGTGAAGATGGATGTTCCACGTCGGCGGGATGAACATGGATCCGGAAGAAAGAAGATTGAAGATGTCGCTTGATAGAAGACTTCAGCCGAATCATGGACCTATTCAGCTCCCGCTTGGATAAAGACTTCAGCCGGATCATGGACATCTTCAGCCCCCGCTTGGGCTTGGATCAAGACATCGGAGGCTCTTCTGGATCGATCGGTGAACCCGGCGTGTTGAAGATAAGGTAGGAAGATCTTCAGGGGCTTAGTGTTAGATTTATTTAAGGGGTTTTGGGTTAGATTAGGGGTATGTGGGTGGTGCTTTTTTGCAGGTGTTAGGTTTTTTTTCAGCTCAAACAGCCCCATTGTTTTCTATGGGGGAATCATGCACGAGCACGTTTTTGAAGATGGCCACGTCCGTAAGCAACGCTGGTATTTAGAGTTGCAGTGGCGGTAAATATGCTCTACGCTCCCTTTTTTGGAGCCTAACGCAGCCCTTCTGTGAACTCTAAATACCAGCGGTATTTAAAAGGTGTGGGAGAAAAAAGCATGCGTAGCTAACGCACCCCTTTGGCCACAGAACTCTAAATCTAGCCGTTAGTAAATTTAAAAGAAAAGCATTTGGTGTATTATTACTAAAGCAGCAGTATACAATACTAACACTGTTCAGTCATAGGTTTGATCAACTGACAGAGCCTGTCTTGTCTATAGGAAAGTCAAAGGTTGATTATGGAAGTTCTCTTGATGGGATATATAACTAGGCTATTACTATGAATGGAAACTGTATTTTTATTATAAACAAAAACATGACCATTCGTTCTAGAGACAACTCTTGTGGAAAGACTATCATTATATTTGTATAGGAATAAGCTTAGGCCATGATTTGTGCTTAGGGCTAGTTGATACAATACAATAATGTCCTATTAGAAATGTAGACATGCTTGTCCCTGTAAGTCACACCTAGCAATAACACTTGAATCTAACACCATTATGAAAAAACAGGTTTAATAACTGTGTCACTGACAGTAGCTCTGGTAATTACTATTTACTTTGTGCTATGGGTAGCAGGAAGTGCAATCACTGTGCACCATTTATAAAAGGGACATTAAACCCCCAAATGTTATTGTATTCATCAGACAGAGAATACAATTTTAAACAACTTTCCAATTAACTTCAATTATTTAATTTTCTTCCTTCTCTTGTTATCCTTTGCTGAAAGGTTTATCTAGGAAAGATCAGTAGCAGCAAAGAACCTAGGTTATCACTGCTGATTGGTCGCTGCATATATATACCGATTGTCATTGGCTCGCCCATGTGTTCAGTTAGAAACCAGTAGTGCATTGCTGCTCCTTCAATCAATGATACAAAGAGAATGAAACAAATTAGATAATAGAAGTAAATTAGAAAGTTGTTTAAAATGGTATTCTCTATCTGAATCATGAAATAAATATTTTGGGTTTAATGTCCCTATAAGCTGAAGAAACAACTTTGGAGCAATACAAGTTAAAGGGACATTCTACAGCAAATGTTTTATTGTTTTAAAAGATAGATAATCCCTTTATTACCCATTCCCCAGTTTTGCATAACCAACACAGTTATATTAATATACTTTTTTGATTATCTTGTATCTAATCATCTTCTCACAGCCCCCTGATCACATGACTTTTAGTTATTATCTATTGACCTTCATTTTAGCAAGTTAGAGCAGTGTCTGCCACAAGCCACGGGCGTGAGCACAATGTTATGTATATGGCTCACAGGAACTAGCAATCCCCTGTTGTAAAAAGCAAATAAAAACCAAGAGATAAGAGGCTGTCTTTAATGGCTTAGAAACAGAAAGACATTTAGAGGTTTAAATGTTATAAATTATATTAATATAACAATGTTGGTTGTGCAAAGCTGGGGGATGGGTAGTAAAGGCATTGGGGCCTATTTATCAACCGCAAATACGCTGGAATTCCACAGCGTAATTGTAGAGAGCTTGATTCACCTTATTTATCAAAGCCTACATACCGGCAAAAGTTGAAATTTGTGATGTAACATACGATCCACTATCTGACTACTTTTGCTAGTTAACAAATATCTACCAAGTACACTCGCCACTATTCCGGCCCAGCGTACCTGGTTTTCAATCCGCCGCCCTGGAGGCGGCGGATGCCATAGGAATCCCCCTTAACCCCTATCCCGCCGCAACTAAATAAAGTTATTAACCCCTAAACCGCCAGCCCCCCACATCGCCATAAACTAAATTAACCTATTAAGCCCTAACCCTAACAACCCGCTAACTTTATTTTAAATATTAACTCATCCCTATCTTATAATCAATTTAAACTTACCTTTAAAATTAAATTAAACTATATTAAACTAATAATTAACCTACCCTAACTATTATAATAAAATTACATTAAACTATATTAAATTAATAATTAATCTACCCTAACTTTTATAATAAAATTACATTAAACTATATTAAATTAATAATTGATCTACCCTAACTTTTATAATACAATTACATTAAACTATATTAAATTAATAATTAATCTAACCTAACTTTTATACTAAAATTACATTAAACTACAAATTAAATTAACTATATTATATATTTAAACACCTAACCCTACTCAAACAATTAAAATCTACACTAAAAAATTACTAAGTTACAAAAAACTAACAACTAAGTTACAAAAAATAACAAGCACTAAGTTACACAAAAAAATAAACACTAAGTTACAAAAAATAAAAAAATGATCAAAGATTTAAACTAATTACACCTAATCTAAGGGCCCTATGAAAATAAAAAAGCCCCCTCCAAAATAAAAAAACCCTAACCTACAATAAACTACAAATAGCCCTTAAAAGGGCCTTTTGCAGGGCATTGCCCCAAAGAAATCAGCTCTTTTACCTGTAAATAAAAAATACAAATACCCCCCCAACAGTAAAACCCACCACCCACACAACCAACCCCCCAAATAAAAACCTAGCAAAAAAACCTAAGCTCCCCATTGCCCTGAAAAGGGCATTTGGATGGGCATTGCCCTTAAAAGGGCATTTAGCTCTATTGCAGCCCAAACCCTAATCTAAAACTAAAACCTACCCAATAAACCCTTAAAAATCCTAGCACTAACCCCTGAAGATCGACTTACAGTTTTGAAGATCTGACATCCATCCTCCAAGAAGCTGGCAGAAGTCTTCATACAAGCGGCCAAAGTCTTCATCCAAGCCCGCAGAAGTCTTCATCCAGGCGGCATCTTCTATCTTCATCCATCCGGCGCGGAGTGGCACATCCTCTTCTTACAACGTCTTCTTCGCAATGAAGGTTCCTTTAAATAACGTCATCCAAGATGGCATCCCTTAGATTCCGATTGGCTGATAGAATTCTATCAGCCAATCGGAATTGAAGGGACACCATCTTGGATGACGTCACTTAAAGATACTGTCATTTAGTAAGAAGACTTCGATGGAAGAGTATGCACCACGCTGGATGTCTTGAAGATGGACCCGCTCTGCGCCGGATGGATGAAGATAGAAGATGCCGTCTGGATGAAGACTTCTGCCCGTCTGGAGGACTACTTCGTCCGGCTTGGATGAAGACTTCTCCCGGCTTCGTTGAGGACTTCAGCCTGGTTGGGTGAAGACGTCTCCCGGTAAGGTGATCTTCAAGGGGTTAGTGTTAGGTTTTTTAAGGGGGGATTGGGTGGGTTTTAGAGTAGGGTTGGTTATGTGGGTGGTGGGTTTTAATGTTGGGGGGGGATTTGTAATTTTTTTTACAGGTAAAAGAGCTGATTACTTTGGGGCAATGCCCCGCAAAAGGCCCTTTTAAGGGCTATTTGTAATTTAGTGTAGGGTAGGGCTTTTTCTTATGGGGGGGGGGTATTTTGTTAGGGGGATTAGATTAGGTGTAATTAGTTTAAAAATCTTGTAATTTGTTTATTATTTTCTGTAATTTAGTGTTTTTTTTGTACTTTAGATAATTTTATTTAATTGTATTTAATTTAGGGAATTAATTTAATTATAGTGTAGTGTTAGGTGTAATTGTAATTTAGGTTAGGTTTTATTTTACAGATACTTTTGTATTTATTTTAACTAGGTAGTTTATTAAATAGTTAATAACTATTTAGTAACTATTCTACCTAGTTAAAATAAATACAAACTTGACTGTAAAATAAAAATAAACCCTAAACTAGCTACAATGTAACTATTAGTTATATTGTAGCTAGCTTAGGGTTTATTTTATAGGTAAGTATTTAGTTTTAAATATAAATTATTTAGTTAATGATAGTTATATTTATTTTGATTTATTTTAATTATATTTAATTTAAGGGGGTGTTAGGGTTAGACTTAGATTTAGGGGTTAATAATTTTAATATAGTGGTGGCGACGTTGGGGGCAGCAGATTAGGGGTTAATAAATGTAGGTAGGTGTCGACGATGTTAGAGACGGCAGATTAGGGGTTAATAATATTTAACTAATGTTTGCAATGTGGGAGTGCGGCGGTTTAGGGGTTAATATATTTATTATAGTGGCTGCGATGTCCTGTTTGGCAGATTAGGGGTTAAAAATTTAATTTTAGTGTTTGCGATGTGGGAGGGCCTCGGTTCAGGGGTTAATAGGTAGTTTATTATTACTACAGTGTTAACTACAGTGTTAGTGTACTTTTTAGCACTTTAGTTAAGAGTTTTATGCTACGGCGTTGTAGTGTAAAACTCTTAACTACTGACTTTAAAATGCGGTACCAGGCTTGACAGGAGAGGGTCTACCGCTCACTTTTTGGAAGACTAGTAATACCGGCGCTATGCAAGTCCCATTAAAAAAATAGGATACGCAATTGACGTAAGTGGATTTGCGGTATTTCCGAGTCTGGCCAAAAAAGTGAGCGGTACACCTGTACCTGCAAGACTCGTAATACCAGCGGGCGTTAAAAAGCAGCGTTGGGACCGGCCAACGCTGCTTTTTAAGCCTAACGCAAAACTCTTAATCTAGCCGTTAGTGTTTGTTATTTTTTGTAGCTTAGTTGTGAGTTTTTTGTAAGTTAGTAATTTTTTAGTGTAGATTTTAATTATTTGAGTAGGGTTAGGTGTTTAAATATATAATATAGCTAATTTAATTTGTAGTTTGATGTTATTTTAATCTAAAAGTTAGGGTAGGTTAATTAATAGTTTAATTTAGTTTAATGTAATTTTAGTATAAAAGTTAGGGTAGATTAATGATTAATTTAATATAGTTTAATGTAATTTTAAAGGTAAGTTTAAATTTATTATAAGATAGGGATGAGTTAATATTTAATATAAAATTAGCGGGTTGTTAGGTTTAGGGGTTAATAGGTTAATTTAGTTTATGGCGATGTGGGGGGCTGGCGGTTTAGGGGTTAATAACTTTATTTAGTTGCGGTGGGCTCCGGGAGCGGCAGGATAGGGGTTAATAACATAATGTAGGTGGCAGCAGTGTATTGGGCGGCAGATTAGGGGTTAATAACATAATGTAGGTGGCAGTGGTGTAGGGGGCAACAGATTAGGGGTTAATAACATAATGTAGGTGGCGCGGTGTAGGGGGCAGCAGATTAGGGGTTAATAACATAATGTAGGTGGCGGTGGGCTCCGGGAGTGGAGGAATAGGGGTTAATACATTTATTAGAGTTGCGGTGGGCTCCGGGAGCGGCGGTTTAGGGGTTACTAACTTTATTTAGTGGTGGTGGGCTCCGGGAGCGATGGGATAGGGGTTAATAACTTTATTTAGTGGCGTTGGGCTCTGGGAGCAGCGGGATAGGGGTTAAACATTTCAGTATAGTAGCAGTGTTTAGTGACAGTATACAAATAAAGCTGGAAAAAAGCCAAATAGCAACGAGATCGCCCCGTACTTGGTGCGCAGCTTTTTGACAGCTTTTTTGTTAAATATGGAGAGCGTATTCAGGTCCGCGGCCGCAATGTTAGGCGATGTCAGGCGAGCGTATTGGTGCCGGCAAATGCAGCACAGTTGATGGCTTGATAAATAGGCCCCATTACCTATATTTTTAAACAATACCAATTTTAGTCTTGACTGTCCATTTACGTAGCTGCACTCTTAAGACTTAAATTGAATTGGATCGGGGGCGGAGCCAACTGCAGAGAGAACCAGACATGTTTTTATGAGGCTCCTGGCTTTTTTATATAATTATATGATTTAATCCACCCATAAAGAGCTTAAACTTCTACTTTGGTATCTCAGAGAACAACTACTCTCTATTATTCTTCCAAAGAATCTGGAGATAGATTAATAGCTGTACATATAGCTGATATTTCTCCCTAAGATATGCCACGTGGACTTCTCCAGCGCTACCTGCTCTCAAAAGCACTGCTGATATGGAGGCCCTAGACTCCTGGGAACGACGCACCCAGCAACTCCTAAAGAGGCATTATCAGAGCCTGAAAGAAGACCTAATGCTGATACTGTCTGCCTGCACGCTACCACCGGAATGCCTAACTGAGGACACTGTCTCCGTGCAATACAGCAGATCCAGCACTGCATCCACACCCAAGTCCCAGGATAAGGCAGAGATACTGGACCTGTTCCCTGAGCTGACTAAGCACCCGGAATTAGGAGCTTTTGTGGCATTGCACTTTAATGTCTTGAGCTCACAGGAAGACTTACCAGCTAAGATGCTACCGGCTCTCCGCGATCTCCCAGCTCAGCCCCAAGTTGATGCTCCACTGGACGAGACCAGCTCGAGAGGAAGGTATTGTCTACCGGACTCAACTTTATTTGTTGCTACGGGTATGGGCTAAGACGGCATGCTGCTCAGCTGTTGAGGGGTTATCTTGGTGCTCACTCTATCTGAGACTTCTCACAGCTTGACTTTGTCCTTTGCCATTCAGGCCACATGAATGTCTGTGTTTTACTCCATTATGCTGACACTATGGTCTGTTGTTTCAGATTTTACTTCTCCGGTCACTTGTGTCTGGATTTATAACGTCCTCAAAGAAAGTTAATGCTTTGAACATAATTCGCCTCAATTGTGACTATTAGAGGAACTACTTTAGAGACTCCTGTGAATTAACAGTTATTTAGTTTTAGAGCACTCTAGTATGTTAGTTATGAGAGTTGTAATCCCTGGGATTCGCCTTTACCCTGCACTAGTTTATTTTATATATATCACCGTTTGTATTCTCTTACTAGCTAAAGTACAGGATGTGTCTTATTACGATAATTTCTTTACTACTAATGATTACCATACTTTGACTCACCAAATATACAGCTGTCATAGTGGGTACTGACTTAAGCTCATAAGCCATACTAATATGTTGAACTGCATCTAATGCTACTAGGCTCCATTTATTCTTTAGCTATGCTGACAGGGTACATAGGTTGCATGCTAGGATGTTATGTTCCAAATTTCTCAATTTTGGCCAAAGCTACCTTTGGGAATCTGATATCCTAAACTGTGACTTGTTTTTAGCATCCTGTTTGTTTATATGTCTTAGCCCAGCATTGTCGTATTCCATTAGCTTCACTAGCACCATTATCTTGCTCTCAGCATAATTTTAGTCTTAGCCCTTAGTTCTGCGGAGCGTTTTCCCCCAGTGTACCTGCAGTTTATATAACTAATCCTGAACGCCTTTAGGTTAACCTATCTATTGTGCCTACTTTACAATGATTTCCCTATTATGTGCACAACCTGCTTTATACAACCTTCCATATAAGTGATTCCTTGTCACGCAGGTATAAATTCAGAGGCAAGAATATATGTGATTCTATCGCCCTTTAGAACTCTCTCTGCATTCCTCTCATTTTTACAGAACTAAGTGTCTTAGTGACCCAGTCTACCCTAATGGCCCTCATAGTGATAACTTTAGCTGACCCAGCTACATCTTTCCTGCTATGGCTTAATTATATCTCAAATGCGAGCCTTGGAATAGGTTAAGTGCTATTACACAATAGATCACTGCAGTTGTCTTTGATCTTCAGTAGATACAACCAGTTTGTCTATAAGTTGATACACGCATATTGAATTCTTGATGGGGACTGTTTTGTATTCATATTACTGTAAGTAATTTCACAAGAAAATGTATTTAACAAATAGATGGGAGTCCACTAGCATGATAACTATGGGTTTGAATCTATATGTGGCACTCTTAGCTGTTACATCTACATGGAGATCGCCTTTTCTACTAGCTCACACGAGGTTCTAGTTCTGCTCTGAGTATCCCTGGGCTTCTTGTTCTTATTCATGGAACCACTACTGTATAGATCCCTCATGTTTCTCCTTTTACACATTGTTCCCATGAACCTATGGTGATATTTATGTGTTCCCAAGTTTTATATTTATATCTGTCTGTGACAGGCTTTGATGGGTACCTATTTATGTCTTAGAGAAAGCAGACTAATTGATGACTATTATCTTGCATATGTGTGTATCTGGGTATGTGTATAATTGTACATTCATGTATGTGTATATATGATTACCCTAATTGGACCAGCTCTAATGCTCACCCAAATAGTACGGTTAGTCCACCTGTTGCAGTAGTAGTGGATAGTACTTATTAACCAGTCTTATTCTTATTTCTCCCCCATATAACTTTACAAACAATTCAGTGCGTTTAATATCCAGATGCCCGTTTCATAAGTTGTCAAGAGGCCTCTTGTTTATATATATATATATGGGTAACTAGACTCCCGTAGTCATAACTATGTGTGGTGTATATGTTTGAAGGAGTCCTATTTTACCCTAGCTCCTTCTATTCTATTTAATTGCCACTACATCTCAATGATGTGAGTATATCCCTAAAGAAATCGCAACAGTTCTCATAGTATAGGCTCATGGCCATATAACTGTGTCACTATATAAAGATACAGATATAAACAAATATTTCCTCAGAATGTTTTGTGACCACTATATCACTAACCTGTCTGCCTTACTTAAATGTTATTAATAATGATAGTGATGTGAGATGCTGGGTTACTTGTAATCTAGGGAGTTCTAGTACTGTACTAGCGAATTGCATTATTATTATCATCAGAGCACGACCCATGAGTCTGGCCCTATATACTTCGTCTTAGTTACCTAGACCTTTTTAAGATACTCCAGGAGACTAAATACCATAACTGATTGCCTCCATACTCTCATAACCAATCTCCCTTTCTCATCTCACAAACCTCAACTATATCATGGTTATAAGGTAGTATATATCACATGAGTTAGTTAGTATCATTTTATCCAAGGTCTCGCAGAGACAGTTGGTATTATTATCCAATTGTCATGTTATTTGCATCTATGGCTCCCATCGGACCCCTCTCCTCCCTTTCCCGCTGGCATTTATTACCTGCGGGTGATACCCCTACCCCTTTTACCCACATCGCCTATAGCTGGTATCTCCCCAGGAGAGGAGTCTCTGTAGCAGCCCTCTGCTCCCCAAATATATATATTTCTCCCCATGTGCATATGCTTCTCAGGGAACTACCCTTACTTTTCTTGCATACCCTAATTGGCTCCGCCCCCTCTCCCCTCCCCCTTTTCATCTTCTAGCGGCTCTTGCCCGCTGAATTCCTTTTTCCCTCCCAAAATAAATAGTCAAAAAATGAGGTTTCATTCTGATATGTTCCAGACATCCATTTTTGTCATACACCATTCTCCTTTCTGGTTAATCCCAATTACATTATAATTTTTGTCCACAATCTCAGACACAGTGTCATTGCCCATCTCAAGAGCTACCCTATGTCCCCTTGAACATTCTACTCTGTATAATAAAAATCTTCATATGTTTCTCCATGACACCGCTGTGGTTTAGCTTTAGTATTTGCAATGGTAACACTTGTATTTCTATGTCTTAGCTCTATTAATTGTATGAGAATTGTATCATCGCTATTATTAACCAAGACATGTGTCTGGACATATTATTTGTTTTGATGTTACTTTTTATTACCTCAATAAAAATTATTAAAAAAAAAAAATTTGAATTGGATCGTGTGGAGCAGGTATTCGCATTGCAGCGGCTTGTGCAATGATAAATTATTATTATTTATTAAGCACCAACATGTTATGCAGTGCAATACAAACGTACATTACATTCATAAGGGTACAATACAATAAAAAAGCTTACACTGAGACATTATGTAAGACTATACAATGTGGATTACACTTGACAGACTTAAAAAAAAGGAGACAAGCATTCTGCCTTTGAGCACAATCAGTTGTAGATGCACTTTTAAAGTGATACTTGCACGTGATCTCAATTAAAAGAGGAGGTTATATAAATAAGTAAGCAGTAGGATGGGGAGTGCTTGCAGAGATTTGCAATGAAGTTGCAGTAAAGCTCCAGGAAAAATTAGTTTACAACCACCTAACCCACTTCCTGTTCCTGTCCAACTCCTTGCTTGACCCCCTGCAATATGGATTCCACCCCAAACACGCAACTGAGACTGTACTTACCAAGGTAACTAACAATCTTCTCTCTGCTAAAAGTAATGGCCACTTCTCTATACTTATCTTACTTGACCTCTGAGCTGCCTTCAACAAAGTTGACCACCCCCTCCTCCT
Source organism: Bombina bombina (assembly GCF_027579735.1). NCBI lineage: Eukaryota > Metazoa > Chordata > Amphibia > Anura > Bombinatoridae > Bombina > Bombina bombina. The sequence goes on from NC_069500.1 coordinate 1,171,025,589, forward strand.
ATAGACCCTTAGTTCTCTTGGCCTTTTTGACACTGCTCTTTCTTTAATTCACTCTTATCTTTCTCAGTGGTCTTTTTCTGTGTCATTTGCTAGTGACTCCTCCTCTCCAATGCCTCTGTCTGTTGGAGTACCTGAAGGATCTGTTCTGTTTATACTTCTTCACTAGGTAAACTTATCAAGAGTTATGGCTTCAAATATCACCTATATGCTGATGACACCCATATCTACCTCTCCACCCCTGCTCTCTTTCCCTCTGTCCTTTTGTCAGTGACTGCTTATCTGGTATTTCTTCCTGGATGGACTCTCACCACCTAAAGATTAACATGTCCAAGACTGAGCTCTTTCTAATCCCCCCCTCTAGCTCTTTGCCGACTTCTGACTTTTCTATCTCTGTTGACGGCAGCACCGTTTTCCTATTGCCCCAAGTCTGCTGCCTCGGAGTTACACTTGACTCAAATCTATCCTTCATCCCCCAAATCCAATTGCTTTGTTCATGCTGCCGCAACCACCTATGCAATATTTCCAATATTCACCCTTTTCTGAGCACTAACACTACAAAGCAAATAATCCTCTTCCTTGTTATTTGCCAACTTGACTACTGTAATAACCTACTTACAGGCCTTCCTCTTTCCCACATCTCCCTCCTTCAATCCATCCTAAATTCCTCTGCCAGGCTAATCCACCTCTCCCTTCGCTCTGTATCTGCTGCACCTCTCTGCGAGTCCCTTCATTAGCTCCCTATTCACAGTAGAATTAAATTTAAAATCCTCACCCTTACATACAAAGCTCTCACCAACACCGCTCCCCTCAACCAATCTTCTCTTATCAACAAGTATACGCCAGCCCACCCACTAAGATCCAACAATGACCTGCTCCTTGCATCTTCGACTATCACCTCTTCCCATGCTAGACTGCATAGTGAAGTCTACTGTTGTGTGAAGAAATTAAAAATATATGTAAGGTGTCAAGGAGAGGTGGAGTAACTGGAGACAGAGGAGGAAGGAAGGGAATCTTATTAGACAACAGAGTAAGAAAAAGAGAGTTTGTCAAATGGCCCAAACAAATGTGTAAAGCGTGTTCACACATTTCTAGATTGTAGACAGTGAGGTTACTTTGCAGGAAATGTGGGGGTCTGTATAGCTTGTAGTGAAGATTAATGTTGCAGCAAAGTCGGGCAGACAAAGTTCTTGATTACAAACCTTCGGCTAGATTACGAGTTTTGCGGTATGAGTGAAAAAGCTGCGTTATGGCTCTTTTTCACTACCACTGGTATTACGAGTCTTGCAGGTTTAGCTGTTCCACCGCAGCTTTCAAAAAGTCCTTTTTCAATGGGACTTCCACAGCGCCGGTATTACGAGCTTGCCTGTCCGGCCAAAAAGTGACTGGTGCAGCCGTCAAGATCCATACCATAAACTGAAAGTCAGTAGTTATGGGTTTTACGCTACAGAGCTGTAACATAAAACTCATAACTAAAGTGTTAAAAAGTACACTAACACCCATAAACTACCTATTAACCCCTAAACCGAGGCCCTCCCACATCGCAAACACTAAAATAAAATTATTAACCCCTAATCTGCCGCTCCGGACATCACCGCCACTATAATAAACATATTAACCCCTAAACCGCCATGCTCCCGCATTGCAAACACTTGTTAAATATTATTAACCCCTAATCTGCTGTCCCTAATGTTGCCACAACCTACAGTAAAGTTAATAACCCCTAATCTGCCATTCCCAACGTCGCTGCCACTATACTAACGTTATTAACCCCTAAACCTAACCCTAAGTCTAACCCTAATACCAACTAACTTTAATATAATTAAAATAAATCTAATTAAAAATTCCTATCATTAACTAAATAATTATTAATTAAAACTAAATACTTACCTGTAAAATAAACCCTAAGCTAGCTACAATACAGTATAAGTAATAGTTACATTGTATCTATCTTAGGTTTTATTTTTATTTCACAGGCAAGTTTGTATTTATTTTAACTAGGTAGAATAGTTAGTAAATAGTTATTAACTATTTACTAACTACCTAGTTAAAATAAATACAAAGTTATCTGTAAAATAAAACCTAACCTGTCTTACACTAACACATAACATTACACTACAATTAAATAAATTAAATTAATTAAATACAATTAACTAAATTACAAAAAAACAAACACTACATTACACAAAATAAAAAAATAAATTATCAGATATTTAAACTAATTACACCTAATTTAATAGCCCTATCCAAATAAAAAGCCCCCCCAAAATAAAAAAAAACACCCTAGCCAACTACCAATAGCCCTTAAAAGGGCCTTTTGCGGGGCATTGCCCCAAATAAATCAGCTCTTTTACCTGTAAGAAAAATACAAACAACCCCACCAGTAAAACCCACCACCCACACAACCAACCCCCCAAATAAAATCCTAACTAAAAAAACCTAAGCTCCCCATTGCACTTAAAAGGGCATTTAGCTCTTTTCAAGTGCCCAAACCCTAATATAAACATAAAACCCACCCAATAAACCCTTAAAAAAACCTAACACTAACCCCAGAAGATCCACTTACAGTTTTGAAGACCGGACATCCATCATCAATGGAGCCGGAGAAGTCTTCATCGAAGTGGCAAGAAGTCCTCAACGAAGCCGGGAGAAGTCTTCATACAAGCCGGCAGAAGTGGTCCTCCAGATGGGCAGAAGTCTTCATCCAGACGGCATCTTCTATCTTCATTCATCAGGTGCGGAGCGACTCCATCTTCAAGACATCCAACGTGGAGCATCCTCTTCTTATGACGACTCTTCCAGAATGAAGGTTCCTTTAATTGATGTCATCCAAGATGGAATCCCTTGAATTCCGATGGAATCCCTTGAATTAAAGGTGAAATAATGCAATCAGCCAATAGGATCCAATCAGTCAATTGGAACAGCCATTGGAACAGCTGATTAGAACAGCCAATAGAATGCAAGCTCAATCCTATTGGCTGATTGGATCAGCCAATATGATTTTTTCACCTTTAATTCCAATTGGCTGATAGAATTCTATCAGCCAATAGGAATTAAAAGGACGCCATCTTGGATGACGTCATTTAAAGAAAACTTCAATCTGGAAGAATCGCAGTAAGAAGAGGATGCTCCACACCAGATGTCTTGAAGATGGAGCCGCTCCGCGCCAGATGGATGAAGATAGAAGATGCCGCCTGGATTAAGACTTCTGCCCGTATGGAGGACCACTTCTGCCGGCTTGGATGAAGACTTCTCCCTGCTTCATTGAGGACTTCTTGCCGCTTGGATGAAGACTTCTCCTGGCTTCGTTGAGGATGGATGTCCGGTCTTCAAAACTGTAAGTGGATCTTCGGGGGTTAGTGTTAGGTTTTTTTAAGAGTTTATTGGTGGGTTTTATTTTTAGATTATTCCCATCCAAATGCCCTTTTCAGGGCAATGGGGAGCTTAGGTTTTTTTTAGTTAGAATTTTATTTGTGGGGTTGGTTGTGTGGGTGGTGGGTTTTACTATTGAGGGGTTGTTTGTATTTTTTTGACAGGTAAAAGAGCCGATTTCTTTGGGGCAATGCCCCGTAAAAGGCCCTTTTAAGGACTATTGGTAGTTTAGTTTAGGCTAGGGTTTTTTTTATTTTGGGGGGCTTTTTTATTTTGATAGGGCTATTAGATTAGGTGTAATTAGTTTAAATATCTGATAATTTCTTTTTTTATTTTGTGTAATTTAGTGGGTTTTTTTTTTTGTAATTTAGTTAATTGTATTTAATTTAGGTAATTGATTTAATTGTAATGTAAAGTTAGGAGTTAGTGTAACTCAAGTTAAGTTTTATTTTACAGGTAAATTTGTATTTATTTTAGCTTGGTAGCTAGTAAATAGTTAATAACTATTTACTAACTATTCTACCTAGTTAAAATAAATACAAACGTGCCTGTGAAATAAAAATAAAACCTAAAATAGATACAATGTAACTATTAGTTATATTGTAGCTAGCTTAGGTTTTATTTTACAGATAACTTTGTATTTATTTTAACTAGGTAGTTAGTAAATAGTTAATAACTATTTACTAACTATTCTACCTAGTTAAAATAAATGCAAACTTGCCTGTGAAATAAAAATAAAACCTAAAATAGATACAATGTAACTATTAGTTATATTGTAGCTAGCTTAGGTTTTATTTTACAGGTAAGTATTTAGTTTTAAATAGGAATTATTTAGTTAATGATAGTAATTTTTATTTAGATTGATTTTAATTACATTAAAGTTAGTGGGTGTTAGGGTTAGGGTTAGACGTAGGGTTAGGTTTAGGGGTTAATAAATTTAGTATAGTGGCAGCGACGTTGGGGCGGCAGATTAGGGGTTAATAAGTGTAGGTAGGTTGCGGCGACATTGGGGGCGGGAGATTAGGGGTTAAGAAATATAATGTAGGTTTCAGCAATGTTGGGGGCAGCAGATTAGGGTATAAGAAATATAATGTAGGTGTCGGCGATGTCGGGGCGGCAGATTAGGGGTTAATAAGTATAATGTAGGTGTCGGCGATGTCGGGGACGGCAGATTAATGGTGTTTAGACTCGGAGTTCATGTAGGGTGTTAGGTGTAAACATAAATTTAGTTTCCTTATAGGAATCAATGGGGCTGCGTTACAGAGCTTTACTCTGCTTTATTGTTTTTTTTCAGCCGGCTCTCCCCATTGATGTGTATGGGGAAATCGTGCACGAGCATGTAAAACCAGCTCACCGCAGCTTTCAGCAGCGCTGGTATTGGAGTGCGGTATGGAGCACAATTTTGCTTTATGCTCACTTCTTGCCTGATAACGCCGTTTTTTTTTAAACCTGTAATACCAGCGCTGTAGGGAAGTAAGCAGTGACAATAACTTGCAAGTTAGCACCGCACTCTTCATAACGCAAAACTCATAATCTAGTCGCTTGTTTGGATAGAAAATGATAAACTGAACTGTGTTCAAGTTGATATAAGCAGCAGTAAGAGTTAATTACTGGGTTCTGTGTGTTACCTGCAGATGTAAGGGTTAATTAGAGTCTTCTCTGTGTTACTGGCAGTAGAAGTTTATTAGCTGTGTGATGTATTCCTATTAGCAATGGAGTTAATCAGTATATTATATTACTGATAGCAAATGATTAAGCACTTTGTTCTATGTCACTGGCAGCAGCTGATAATTATGTTGTATTTATTACAAGCATCATTAAGTTAATCACAGTGACCTAAATTACAAGTTTTGCGGTATGGTGCGGAATGGCTATACCGCTGAAAAATTTCCTTTACCAAAAGCGTTTTAGCCTTTACGAAACTCTTCATTCCATGCTCAAAAAATGGCTTTTGAGTGCAGGATTTTCATAGCGCCTGTATTACAGGTTGTGAGTTCCGGATAAAATGCTTGCATTATACTCTATACTGGCGCGATCCATTCCGCTATCTGAGGCCAAAAGTTATGAATTTTGTAAAACAAAAAATGTTTCACAAAACTCATAACTAAAATATTACAAAGTACACTATCACCCATAAACTACCTATTAACCCCCAAACCGCCTTGCCCCCGCATCGCAAATACTATATTATACCAATTAACCCCCATCCACATAGTTAACACTAAATAAACCAATTAACCCCTAAACTGCCTACCCCCACATCGCCAACACTAAATAAAACATATTAAACCTTAAACCACCACCCCCCTCATCAATACTACTAAACAAAAAACTATTAACCCCTAAACCGCCGGCCCCCACATCGCAACTACTATAATAAACCTATTAATCCCTAATCCGCTGGGCGCACACATCGCTACTATTCAACTAAACATATTAACCCCTAAACTGCCAGCCCCCCTAATTGCAACTACTATAATAAACCTATTACCCCCTAATCCACCGCCCCCTACATCACTAATACTAAACTAAACATATTAACCCCTAAACCACCTGCCCCTCACATAGCATATCACTAAATCAACCTATTAACCCCTAAACCAAACAACCCCCTTACTTTAAATGAAATTTACGATTTAACTATATTAAAATAAATAAAAACTTACCTGTGAAATAAAAAACCTAAGATTAAACCATAAATAAACCTAACATAACTATTTTAAGAAAATAAAATAAACGGAAAAAAAAATTACACATTTAAAAAACCTAACACAATAAAAAATAAAAAAATCTAAGATTACAAAAAAAACCACTAAGATTACAAAAAATAATAATCGAAATTATCCAAAATAATAAAAATTAAACACCCCCTAACCTAACAATAAACTACCAATAGCCTTTAAAAGGGCGTTTTTGTAGGGCATTGTCCTAAGTTATACAGCTCTTTTACATTAAAAAATTACAAAGTCCCCCTAAAAGTAAAACCCCCCACCCAACCAACCCCCCCAAATAAAAAAAAAACTATGTCTAAAAAACCTAAAGGAGCATTTGTATGGGCATTGCCCTTAAAGGGGCATTCAGTTCTTTTACTGCCCATGAAAACAAAAACGCCTCTAATCTAAAAAACAAACAAACACCCAAAACAAAAAAAAATGGTCTAACCCCCAAATAGGTACTCACCACTCTGGAAGTTCGACAGAGAAGGTCTTCTTCCAGGTGATGAAGGTCTTCTGTCAGGCGGTGACATCTTCATCCAGCACGGGGACCTATTCTATCTTTATCCAGGGCGAAGGCGGTGCGGAGCGGAGGTGACCGCGGAACAGGACTGGCGACCCTGAAGCCATCCAGCGTGAAGGATCCTCTTCGTACGATCATCGCCGCACACTGAGGATTGAATTCAAGGTAACCCTTTTATATTGGGGCACCGTTCCATTCCTATTGGCTGAAAAATTCAACTCAGCCAATAAGATGAGAGCTGATTTGAACAGGTTTTACTGTTAGAGGTGACTGTAATTTTTTTATGTAAAAGAGCTGTTTAACTTAGGGCAATGCCCTACAAAAGGCCCTTTTAAGGGCTATTGGTAGTTTATTGTTATGTTAGGGGGTGTTTTTATTTTGGGGTGGCTTTGTTTTTATAGGACTATTAGATTAGGTTTAATTTTTATTATTTTGGATAATTTTGTTTATTATTTTACGTAATCTTAGGCCTAGATTTAGAGTTTGGCTGTAGCCGTCAAAACCAGCGTTAGAGGCTCCTAACGCTGGTTTTAGGCTACCACCGGTATTTGGAGTCAGTCAGGAAAGGGTCTAACGCTCACTTTCCAGCCGCAACTTTTCCATACCGCAGATCCCCTTACGTCAATTGCGTATCCTATCTTTTCAATGGGATCTTTCTAACTCCGGCAGAAAAAAGTCAGTAGTTAAGAGCTTTCTGGGCTAACGCCGGTTTATAAAGCTCTTAACTACTGTGCTCTAAAGTACACTAACACCCATAAACTACCTATGTACCCCTAAACCGAGGCCCCCCCACATCGCCGCCACTCTATAAATATTTTTTAACCCCTAATCTTCCGCTCCATACACTGCCACCAACTACGTTATCCCTATGTACCCCTAATCTGCTGCCCCTAACACCGCCGACCCCTATATTATATTTATTAACCCCTAATCTGCCCCCCACAACGTCGCCGCCAGCTACCTACAATTATTAACCCCTAATCTGCCGTCCGCACGCCGCCGCCAGCTACATTATAGCTATGTACCCCTAATCTGCTGCCCCTAACACCGCCGACCCCTATATTTATTAACCCCTAATCTGCCCCCCACAACGTCGCCACCAGCTACCTACACTTATTAACCCCTAATCTGCCGAGCAGACCGCACCGCTATTATAATAAAGTTATTAACCCCTAATCCGCCTCACTAACCCTACAATAAATAGTATTAACCCCTAATCTGCCCTCCCTAACATCGCCGACACCTAACTTCAAACATTAACCCCTAATCTGCCGACTGGAGCTCACCGCTATTCTAATAAATGTATTAACCCCTAAAGCTAAGTCTAACCCTAACACTAACACCCCCCCTAAGTTAAATATAATTTAAATCTAACGAAATTAATTAACTCTTATTAAATAAATTATTCCTATTTAAAGCTAAATACTTACCTGTAAAATAAACCCTAATATAGCTACAACATAAATTATAATTAACACTAAGCCCCTGAAGATCTTCCTACCTTATCTTCACCATACCAGGTTCACCGATCGGTCCTCGGAAGTGTTGATCCAAGCCCAAGCGGGGGGCTGAAGAGTGACGTCCATCCTCGGGCTGAAGTCTGGATCCAAGCGGCGGCTGAAGAAATCCATCATCGGGCTGAAGTCGGAAGTCCATCATCGGGATGAAGTCTTCTATCAAGCCGCATCTTCAATCTTCTTTCTTCTGGAGCGGAACCATCTTCTTCCAAGCCGACGCGGAACATCCTCTTCAACCGACGACTAGACGACGAATGACGGTTCCTTTAAATGACGTCATCCAAGATGGCGTCCCTCGAATTCCGATTGGCTGATAGGATTCTATCAGCCAATCGGAATTAAGTTAGGAATATTCTGATTGGCTGATGGAATCAGCCAATCAGAATCAAGTTCAATCCGATTGGCTGATCCAATCAGCCAATCAGATTGAGCTTGCATTCTATTGGCTGATCGGAACAGCCAATAGAATGCGAGCTCAATCTGATTGGCTGATTGGATCAGCCAATCAGATTGAACTTGATTCTATTTGGCTGATTCCATCAGCCAATCAGAATATTCCTACCTTAATTCTGATTGGCTGATAGAATCCTATCAGCCAATCGGAATTCGAGGGACGCCATCTTGGATGACGTCATTTAAAGGAACCGTCATTCATCGTCTAGTCGTCGGTTGAAGAGGATGTTCCGCGTCGGCTTGGAAGAAGATGGTTCCGCTCCGCTCCAGAAGAAAGAAGATTGAAGATGCGGCTTGATAGAAGACTTCATCCCGATGATGGACTTCCGACTTCAGCCTGATGATGGATTTCTTCAGCCGCCGCTTGGATCCAGACTTCAGCCCGAGGATGGACGTCACTCTTCAGCCCCCTGCTTGGGCTTGGATCAACACTTCCGAGGACCGATCGGTGAACCTGGTATGGTGAAGATAAGGTAGGAAGATCTTCAGGGGCTTAGTGTTAGGTTTATTTAAGGGGGGTTTGGGTTAGATTAGGGGTATGTGGGTGGTGGGTTGTAATGTTGGGGGGGGTATTGTATGTGTTTTTTTTTACAGGCAAAAGAGCTGAATTCTTTGGGGCATGCCCCGCAAAGGGCCCTGTTCAGGGCTGGTAAGGTAAAAGAGCTTTGAACTTTTTTAATTTAGAATAGGGTAGGGCATTTTTTTATTTTGGGGGGCTTTGTTATTTTATTAGGGGGCTTAGAGTAGGTGTAATTAGTTTAAAATTGTTGTAATATTTTTCTAATGTTTGTAAATATTTTTTTATTTTTTGTAACTTAGTTCTTTTTTATTTTTTGTACTTTAGTTAGTTTATTTCATTGTATTTATTTGTAGATATTGTATTTAAATAATTTATTGATAGTGTAGTGTTAGGTTTAATTGTAGATAATTGTTGGTATTTTATTTAATTAATTTATTGATAGTGTAGTGTTAGGTTTAATTGTAGATAATTGTTGGTATTTTATTTAATTAATTTATTGATAGTGTAGTGTTAGGTTTAATTGTAACTTAGGTTAGGATTTCTTTTACAGGTAATTTTGTAGTTATTTTAACTATTTTAGCTATTAAATAGTTCTTAACTATTTAATAGCTATTGTACCTGGTTAAAATAAATACAAAGTTGCCTGTAAAATAAATATTAATCCTAAAATAGCTATAATATAATTATAATTTATGTTGTAGCTATTTTAGGGTTTATTTTACAGGTAAGTATTTAGCTTTAAATAGGAATAATTTATTTAATAAGAGTTAATTAATTTCATTAGATTTAAATTATATTTAATTTAGGGGGGTGTTAGTGTTAGGGTTAGACTTAGCTTTAGGGGTTAATACATTTATTAGAATAGCGGTGAGCTCCAGTCGGCAGATTAGGGGTTAATGTTTGAAGTTAGGTGTCGGCGATGTTAGGGAGGGCAGATTAGGGGTTAATACTATTTATTATAGGGTTAGTGAGGCGGATTAGGGGTTAATAACTTTATTATAATAGCGGTGCGGTCCGCTCGGCAGATTAGGGGTTAATAAGTGTAGTTAGGTGGAGGCGACTTTGTGGGGGCAGATTAGGGGTTAATAAATATAATATAGGGGTCGGCGGTGTTAGGGACAGCAGATTAGGGGTGCATAGGGATAATGTAAGTAGCGGCGGTTTACGGAGCGGCAGATTAGGGGTTAATAATAATATGCAGGGGTCAGCGATAGCGGGGGCGGCAGAATAGGGGTTAATAAGTGTAAGGTTAGGGGTGTTTAGACTCGGGGTTCATGTTAGGGTGTTAGGTGCAGACGTAGGAAGTGTTTCCCCATAGCAAACAATGGGGCTGCGTTAGGAGCTGAACGCGGCTTTTTTGCAGGTGTTAGGTTTTTTTCAGCTCAAACAGCCCCATTGTTTTCTATGGGGGAATCGTGCACGAGCACGTTTTTGAAGCTGGCCACGTCCGTAAGCACCGCTGGTATCGAGAGTTGAAGTTGCGTTAAATATGCTCTACGCTCCTTTTTTGGAGCCTAACGCAGCCATTCTGTGAACTCTCAATACCAGCGGTATTTAAAAGGTGCAGCCAGAAAAAAGCCAGCGTTAGCTACGCACCCCTTTTGGCCGCAGAACTCTAAATCTAGGCGTTAGTGTTTTTTTATTTTCCGTAATTTTAGTGTTTGTTATTTTTGGTAAAGTTAGGCTTTTTGTTATTTTTGATAATTTTAGTGTATTTTTTTGTAATGTTAGGTTTTAAAAAAAAAAAATTGTAGTGTAAGGATTTTTTCATTTTGTAACAGGTTTTTTATTTGTCATTATTTTTTTTAAATATAGTAATGTTAGGTTCATTTATAGTTTAATCTTCATTTTTTTTATTTCACAGGTAAGTTTTTAATTTATTTTAAGATAGTTATAATGTAAATTTTATTTAAAGTACAGGGGACAGATAGGTTTAGGGGTTAATAGGTTGATTATAGTAGTAGCGATGTGGGGGCGGCGGCAGTTTAGGGGTTAATAACTTTATTATAGTAGTAGCGATGTGGGGGGCAAGCGGTTGAGGGGTTAATAGGTTTATTTAGTATTGGCGATGTAAGGGGCGGCAGTTTAGGGGTTAATAACTTTATTTAGTGTATTTTATTTAGGGGTATTTAGACTAGGGGGAATATGTATCAAGCCGTCAACCTGAAATACTCTGGAATTCCGCAGCATAATTGTTGCGAGCTTGATTTGACCTAGTTATCAAAGCCTACAGACCGGCAAATTTTGAAATCTGTGACGTAACATACGATCCGCCGGTCTCAATCCGACACAGATCGATGCTTACGTCACTACAGAGGTTCGGAATACACATTCGGCACTATTTGACACTTTTTCAAAGTTATCAAATAGTTAACCGGTACACTCGCAGCTATTCCGGAACAGCGTACCTGGTTTTCAATCCGCCACCCTAGAAGCCGCGGATGCCATAGGAATCAATGGGAGTCTGAAAGCAGCGAAAGCTTATGTTCGATGCTGCCAGATATCCCATTGATTTCTGTGGTAGAAAAACAGTTACGTTTACACCTAACACCCTAACATAATCCCCGACTCTAAACACCCCTAATCTGCCGCACCAACATCGCCGCCACCAAGGTAATGTTATTAATCCCTATCCTGCCGCTTCCAGACTCCACCGCAACTAAATAAATGTATTAACCCCTAAACCCCTGGCCTCCCACATAACTACCACTAACTAAACCTATTAACCCCTAAACCACCAGCCCCCCACATCGCCATAAACTAAATTAATCTATTAACCCTTTAAAGGGACACTGAACCCAAATTTTTTTCTTTTGTGATTCAGATATAGCATGACATTTTAAGCAACTTTCTAATTTACTCCTATTATCAAATGTTCTTCATTCTCTTGGTATCTTTATTTGAAATTCAAGAATGTAAGTTTAGATGCCGGCCCATTTTTGGTGAACAACCTAGGTTGTTCTTGCTTATTGGTGGATACATTCAACCACCAATAACATAGTGCTGTCCAGAGTTCTAAACCAAAAAAGAAGCTTAGATGCCTTCTTTTTCAAAAAAATAGTGAACGAAGAAAAATTGACAATAGGAGTAAATTAGAAAGTTGCTTAAAATTGCATGCTCTATCGGAATCATGAAAGAACAAATTTGGGTCCAGTGTCCCTTTAACCTAACAACCCGCTAACTTTACATTAAATTAAACAATATTAAACTATTAATTAACCTACCCTATTATACTAAAATTGCATTAAACTATATTAAACTATTAATTAACCTAACCTAACTATTATACTAAAATTACATTAAACTATCAATTAAATGAACTATATTACATATTTAACCCCTTAATGACCACAGCACTTTTCCATTTTCTGTCCGTTTTGGACCAAGGCTATTTTTACATTTCTGTGGTGTTTGTGTTTAGCTGTAATTTTCCTCTTACTCATTTACTGAACCCACACATATTATATACCGTGTTTCTCGTCATTAAATGGACTTTCTAAAGATAACATTATTTTCATCATATCTTATAATTTACTATAAAATTTTTTTTATAAAATATGAGGAAAAAATTGAAAAAAACACACTTTTTCTAACTTTCACCCCCAAAATCTGTTACACATCTACAACCACCAAAAAACACCCATGCTAAATAGTTTCTAAATTTTGTCCTGAGTTAAGAAATACCCAATGTTTACATGTTCTTTGCTTTTTTTGTAAGTTATAGGGCAATAAGTACAAGTAGCAAACCATTATTTTTCAAAATTAGTGCTAGTTACATTAGAACACTTAATATCTTTCAGGAATCTCTGAATAGCCATTGACATGTATATATTTTTTTTTAGTAGACATCCCAAAGTATTCATCTAGGCCCATTTTGGTATATTTCATGCCACTATTTCACCGCCAAAAGCGATTAAATACAAAAAATCGTTCACTTTTTTACTAATTTTTTCACAAACTTTTGGTTTCTCACTGAAATAATTTACAAACAGCTTGTGCAATTATGGCTTAAATGGTTGTACATTCTTCTCTGGGATCCCCTTTGTTCAGAAATAGCAGACATATATGGATTTTGCATTGCTTTTTGGTAATTAGAAGGCCGCTAAATGCCACTGCGCACCACACGTGTATTATGCCCAGCAGTGAAGGGGTTAATTATGTAGCTTGTAGGGAGCTTGTAGGGTTAATTTTAGCTTTAGTGTAGTATAGTAGACAACCCAAAGTATTGATCTAGGCCCATTTTGGTATATTTCATGCCACCATTTCACCGCCAAATGCGATAAGATAAAAAAAACTTTCCCTATTTCACAAACTTTTTCACAAACTTTAGGTTTCTCACTGAAATTATTTACAAACAGCTTGTGCAATTATGGCACAAATGGTTGTAAATGCTTCTCTAGGATCCCCTTTGTTCAGAAATAGCAGACATATATGGCTTTGGCGTTGCTTTTTGGTAATTAGAAGGCCGCCAAATGCTGCTGCATTTCACACGTGTATTATTGCTAGCAGTGAAGGGGTTAATTATGTAGCTTGTAGGGAGCTTGCAGGGTTAATTTTAGCTTTAGTGTAGAGCTCAGCCTCCCACCTGAAACATGAGACCCCCTGATCCCTCCCAAACAGCTCTCTTCCCTCCCCCACCCCACAATTGTCCCCGCCATCTTAAGTACTGGCAGTACTAAAATAAAAGCTATATTTGGACTTTTTTTGTGTTTTTTTATAGCATATTTACATATGCTGCTGTGTAGGATCCCCCCTTAGCCCCCAACCTCACTGATCCCCCAAACAGCTCTCTAACCCTCCCCCTCTGCCTTAATGGGCGCCATCTTGGGTACTGGCAGCAGCCAATACCCAGTTTAGTAAAAAATGTGCCTTTTTTAAAAAAAAAATGCCCTTTTCTGTAGTGTAGCTTCCCCCCCCAAGACCAACCCCCCACCCCTTCCAGATCCCTTAGCTGTTTATTTACAGCTTTCAAAACTTTTATTTTTACTTTTGACAGCTTTATTTTTCTGCAGTGTAGCGGTTCCCTCCCACTCCCGCCCCGTGCACGCCCCCGCCGCCCCCGTGCACGCGTGCGCTCCCGTGCGCGCTCCCGTCCGTCCCGCCCCCTCCACTCCACTTGGCACATCGATGGCCGTCCACCCGCCTCCCAGACTTGCTCCCACCCACCAACGATACCGGCCACCGATGTCCGGTGCAGAGAGGGCCACAGAGTGGCTCTCTCTGCATCGGATGGCCAAGGGGGGTTATTGCAGGATGCCTCGATATCGAGGCATCACTGCAATAACCGGAAAGCAGCTGGAAGCGAGCAGAATCGCTTCCAGCTGCTTTCCAGACCAAGGACGTACGCCACACGTCCTCGGTCATTAACTGTATTTTTTTTTTAAGATGTGTGGCGTACGTCCTTGGTCATTAAGGGGTTAAAAACCTAACCCTACTCAAATTATTTAAATCTACAATTAAAAATTACTAAATTACAAAAAAATAAACGCTGAATTAAAAAAATAAAAAAGACTAAGTTACAAAAAATAAAAAATCACAGTAAAAAAGAATTACATATAATTTGATAGCCCTATCAAAATAAAAAAGCTCCCCAAAATAAAAAATCCCTAGCCTACAATAAACTACCAATGGCCCCTAAAAGGGCCTTTTGCGGGGCATTGCCCCAAAGAAATCAGCTCTTTTACCTGTAAAAAAAAATACAAACACCCCCCAACAGTAAAACCCACAACCCACACAACCAACCCCCCCAAATAAAAACCCTATCTAAAAAAACCTAAGCTTCCCATTGACCTGAAAAGGGCATTTGTATGGGCATTGCCCTTTAAAGGGCATTTAGCTCTTTCACTGCTCAGACCCTACTCTAAAAATAAAACCCACACAAAAAACCCTTAAATAAACACTAACCCCCAACGATCCACTTACAGTTTTTGAAGTTCCGCTTGAAGGATCCATCCAGCCGGCAAGAAGTCTTCATCTGGGTGGCTTCTTCCATTTTCATCCAGACGGCGAAGTCGTCATCCATGCGGCCTCTTCTATCTTCATCCATCCGTCGTGGAGCGGGTCCATCCTGAAGACATCCAGCGTGGAGCGGGTCCATCCTGAAGACATCCGATGAGGAACTCCTCTTCAATACAATCTCCGCTGTAAACTGGATCTTGAATGCAAGTGACGTCATCCAAGATGGAGTCCCTTGCATTCCTATTGGCTGAAAGGTTCCAATCAGCCAATAGGATGAGAGCCGCTAAAATCCTATTGGCTGCTCCAATCAGTCGATAGGATTTGAGCAGCTCTCATCCTATTGGCTGTTCCAATCAGCCAATAGGATTGAGCTCTCATCAGCACTATGGAGAGTGCGATACCGTGCATTTTTTTGTGTTATTTACTCACCCGGTTTAGTACATAATTTGTAATCTTGTTGACTGTTATGTGTGTTACTAACAGCAAAGAGGCTGTATTGTGTGAAATACTAGAAGCAGGA
This sequence comes from Bombina bombina, assembly GCF_027579735.1. Classification (NCBI taxonomy): domain Eukaryota; kingdom Metazoa; phylum Chordata; class Amphibia; order Anura; family Bombinatoridae; genus Bombina; species Bombina bombina. The sequence continues at coordinate 1,171,041,163 of NC_069500.1, forward strand.
GGAGGGTGGATAACTTTGTTGCGTGTTTTTGTAGAAAAAGAATGTATAGCTTTTTTATATATTTTAATTGTCGTTAATAATTTGGAATATTTTATGAGCAGATGTGTCGTATATGCAAAAAAAAAAAAACACAGCACACAAATAAAACATGCATTAGTAAGATTCCATTGCACCTGAATTATATTTTTCTTTGGGAAACAGGATATAATGAATCACAGTTGCTGAAATACCTTGACCCCAAAGTGTATCTTAACCTGCCACCAAAAGCTAAAGTAATGCAAAATGCATGCTACGTTTAAGCTTTAACCAACAGAAGGTCAAGAGAACAGAAAAACTTGAATAAACAAACTCAAACCGAAAAAAGATCTGCACTTGCTATACCAACAATTGCTAATATTACTAACCTGTATATTTTGGACTAAAGAGCATCTCCGTCATTTAATTTGTCTGAAAAAAAGGAAATATATTTGCAGACTAGTAATCATTCACATATTAACATTTTTAAAGTGTTTTTTTTTTATCTATTTATTTTTTATCTTTAATCATATTTCAAATTAGTATTCCTTTGTTGTTTATGTTGTTAGTAAGGAGAAAAAAAGAACAATTTGAATGAATTGAGGATTCAGAACTTTAAAACATTTCTTATTGATGGAAAATTTTTATTTTTTAATGTTAGTAATATATTTAAGAATCCAACGTAAATGGTTTATAAATGATCACAATATTTCTGTCTTTTTCTATTTAAATAAGTAAGGTTGCCCTGGCTTCCATTTTAAAAACAAAAATATGTGCTTGGAAGAAGAGTATTTTAATATAACTGAGATATGTGAACATATAAAAAATTGCCTAGACACATTTATGCTACATCTGATATTTGTAAAGCAATTTCTGTGTATAACATAAATGGTGAGCATAAATTTTTTATTTATATTAGAAGTTCTTTCAACCGTAAAACAAGCTTTGGATATTTGAATTAGAATGCCTTTTTATACCAAGGAACACAATCCATAAAAAAATGATTATTGTGAAGTCACAAGTTTATTTTGTATAGAAAAGTTACAATGAGCTGATTACATTATACAGTTGATAGAGCCTATCCTTTTGACAGCCCCTTAGAGACATGAAAATTAAATTTTAGATACATAGGCCTCTGTTTAGGACGCTGTTTTTTGTTGTTGTTTTCTTGACATTGCAAACTTGTGTTTGACACCCATCCTACTTGCAGTTAAATTTGGACTTTACTGTCGCTTTAATAAATGGGGCCTTAATATGATTTCATTTCCTGTTTTATCTTTAGTTTGTCAGGCACATTAGCAGGGGAAGACTGAGCAGTTGGGCAATAGGATTCCTAAGCCAAAGAACTCGCACTTAACAGGGCCTCAGGTGGGTACCGGGGGGGGGGCTCCTGCTGTGCTACTTATGCTTACTGTCTGTAAGGCTCATGGGATACTCCTCTATCAGACCGAACTCGGACAGTAGTCTTGTTATCCCGGCGTTGAGCCGGAAAGATAGGGAATATCCCAGAGCAGAGAATATCAGGAAAATGAGGAGAGCGGCACTCACCACAGGCAGGACAGCACAAGGCAAATTTGGCAGACAGGAAATTTGCAACAGAAAACCAGTCCAGCAAATTAGGGTTTAAACAGTTAGCGTAGTTAGACAGGCTGGGTTCAGGCAACAAGGTATCAGTCCAGCAGATTAGGGGTTAACCAGTTAGCGTAGTGAGACAGGCAGGGTTCAGGCAACAAGGTATCATTCCAGCAGATTAGGGGTTAACCAGTTAGCGTAGTGAGACAGGCAAGGTTCAGGCAACAAGGTATTAATCCAGCAGATTAGGGGTTAACCAGTTAGCGTAGTAAAACAGGCAGGGTTCAGGCAACAAGGTATCAGTCCAGCAGATTAGGGGTTAACCAGTTAGCGTGATGAGACAGGCAGGGTTCAGGCAACAAGATATCAGTCCAGCAAACGATCTGTCACTCCCAGGAGCACAAGAAATAGCAACTATACTTGGGCAGTGACAGGTCGTTTGCTGCCCGCTGAAATACCTCAGGATTGGCGCCAAGAGACCGGCCGGCATCAGGAGCATGTGGCGATGACGTCAGCGCCGCACGCATCCTGAGCCGACACAGCCCTAGGCAACGAGCATGAGAGGACACTGCTCCCCTAGCAACAGTGCAGCGTGACACTGTCACAGTTGGTTAAATAAGCTAGGACAGCGGTGACCACTGAGCTACCCTAGGGTTTGTTCTGTGAGGGAGTAGGCAACAGCAGAGAAACAACTTTTAGTATGGAACCACACACACAGTGAGTGCCTACAGCCCCCCCCCCCCCAGATCTAAGATTAGCTATAGCAGATGCAGCACCGACAGCTGCGCTAATGGTTGTGAGCTGGAGCGGGCAGCAAATAATAAGTAGCTAGAGCAGCAGTTATAGCAGCGCTAGCAGTAACTAAGCAGTTAAGTTGGGCAGATTGGTGGCCCTGTGTCTAAATAAGAGGTCAGTTTCTCTGGAGGGATCTGTAGTGTTGGGTCTTGCCCTGGAGGGTGGGAGGCTATGGAGGTAGAGTCTGATGGAACCCTTGAATATAGGGCCCTAGGCCCTGTAGGTTGGGGGCCCTGATAGGGCAAGGCAGGCAGGTGGTGGGGTGAGGGAGAAGCATAAGACATAGGGTGGTGGAGGAGGTCGGGGGCAACTCCCTAATTTCTGTTGTGCTTCAACATTAGCTTTAATTAATAATAGATATAAACAACTTTGTATTTCAATGAGTGTGTTTGTCTTATCTCTACTTACATGAGTGAGTGCCTGCTCTCATCAAACAATCACTTTGCAGAATGATGCACTCAGTCAAAAAGATTACTAGCCTGTAAACTTATTGAGGTTTTCTATTTCAGAATATTATCATTTCATTCACTGTGGGGCACTATACGTATTAAATGCTGAACATTAAATCATTACTTAAAGCCATGTCAAAGTCATATTGTTATTTAATATTGTAATTTATCAATAGTATATCCAAATTGTTAAACTATTTAATTATTATTTTTACAGCACTAGACACTTCACACCACTTAAATAAGTTGAAAGTCAAAAATCATTAAGTTCAACCTTCATAAATGTCCTTTGATATCTAACATTAAAAAAGTTAAATGTGCTGCCAATATTAAAATATATTGTTGCTACTCTTTTGTCATCTAGTTAATACAACCATGTATAATGTTTAATCCCTTATTTAAGATATTCACTGAATTTGCTATAACAATTTAGGGCTAGATTATGAGTGGAGCGTTATTTATCACTTGCACGTTAACACCTCTAGAAGTAAGCTTTTTGCGCACGTCGGTTAGCACGTGTATTACAAGTTGAAAGTAAACATTTTTTGCATGAGTACTAACCCGGTGCGGGGTAAAAGACGAAGTTGAAATATTGCGACTAAGTTAACGTATTCCCCCATAAACTTCAATGGAGAGCGAAAAGTGGAAAAAAACCTAGCACCTAACTAGTCGTGCAAACCCGATAGTGTTTAACCAAGTGTTAGCATATACATGTACATATATATATATATATATATATATATATATATATATATATATACTGTATATATATATATATATATGTATATATATATATATATATATATATATATATATACAGTGGGGAAAAAAGTATTTAGTCAGCCACCAATTGTGCAAGTTCTCCCACATAAGAAGATGAAAGAGGCCTGTAATTTTCATCATAGGTATACCTCAACTTTGAGAGTCAAAATGTGGAAACAAATCCAGACAATCACATTGTCTGATTTGGAAAGAATTTATTTACAAATTATGGTGGAAAATAAGTATTTGGTCAATATCAAAAGTTCATCTCAATACTTTGTTATATATCCTTTGTTGGCAATGACAGAGGTCAAACATTTTCTGCAAGTCTTCACAAGTTTTTCACACACTGTTGCTGGTATGTAGGCCCATTCCTGCATGCAGATCTCCTCTAGAGCAGTGATGTTTTGGGGCTGTTGCTGGGCAACACAGACTTTCAACTCCCTCCAAAGGTTTTCTATGGGGTTGAGATCTGGAGACTGGCTAGGCCACTCCAGGACCTTGAAATGCTTCTTGCGAAGCCACTCCTTCGTTGCCCGGGCGGTGTGTTTGGGATCATTGTCATGCTGAAAGACCCAGCCACATTTCATCTTCAATGTCCTTGCTGATGGAAGGAGGTTTGCACTCAAACTCTCACGATACATGGCCCCATTCAGTCTTTCATGTACACGGATCAGTCGTCCTGTTCCCTTTGCAGAGAAACAGCCCCAAAGCATGATGTTGCCACCCCCATGCTTCACAGTAGGTATGGTGTTCTCTCTCCTCCAAACACGACAAGTTGTGTTTCTACCAAACAGTTCTACTTTGGTTTCATCTGACCATATGACATTCTCCCAATCTGCTTCTGGATCATCCAAATGCTCTCTAGCATACTTCAGACGGGCCCGGACATGTACTGGCTTAAGCAGGGGGACAAGTCTGGCACTGCAGGATCTAAGTACCTGGCAGCGTAGTGTGTTACTGATGGTAGCCTTTGTTACATTGGTCCAGCTCTCTGCAGGTCATTCACTAGGTCCCCCCGTGTGGTTCTGGGATGTTTGCTCACCGTTTTTGTGATCATTTTGACGCAATGCTGTGAGATCTTTTGTGGAGCCCCAGATCGAGGGAGATTATCAGTGGTCTTGTATGACTTCCATTTTCTAATTATTGCTCCCACAGTTGATTTCTTCACACCAAGCTGCTTTCCTATTGCAGATTCAGTCTTCCCAGTCTGGTGCAGGTCTACAATTTTGTTTCTGGTGTCCTTCGACAGCTCTTTGGTCTTCACCATAGTGGAGTTTGGAGTGTGACTGTTTGAGGTTGTGTACAGGTGTCTTTTATACTGATAACAAGTTCAAACAGGTGCCATTAACCCCTTAATGACCACAACACTTTTCCATTTTCTGTCCGTTTGGGACCAAGGCTATTTTTACATTTCTGTGGTGTTTGTGTTTAGCTGTAATTTTCCCCTTACTCATTTACTGTACCCACACATATTATATACCGTTTTTCTTGCCATTAAATGGACTTTCAAAATATACCATTATTTTCATCATATCTTATAATTTAATATAAAAAAAATTATAAAATATGAGGGAAAAATGGAAAAAAACACACTTTTTCTAACTTTGACCCCCAAAATCTGTTACACATCTACAACCACCCAAAAAAACATATGCTAAATAGTTTCTAAATTTTGTCGTGAGTTTAGAAATACCCAATGTTTACATGTTCTTTGCTTTTTTTGCAAGTTATAGGGCCATAAATACAAGTAGCACTTTGCTATTTCCAAACCACTTTTTTTCAAAATTAGTGATAGTTACATTGGGACACTGATATCTTTCAGGAATCCCTAAATATCCATTGACATGTATATATATTTTTTTAGAAGACATCCCAAAGTATTGATCTAGGCCCATTTGGTATATTTCATGCCACCATTTCACCGCCAAATGCGATCAAATAATTTTTTTTTTCCCTTTTTCACAATTTTTTCCACAAGATTTAGATTTCTCACTGAAATGATTTACAAACAACTTATGCAATTATAGCATAAATGGTTGTAAATGCTTCTCTGGGATCCCCTTTGTTCATAAATAGCAGACATATATGGCTTTGGTTTTGCTTTTTACTAATTAGAAGGCTGCTAAATGCGACTGCGCACCACACGTGTATTATGCCCAGCAGTGAAGGGGTTAATAAGGGAGCATGTAGGGAGCTTCTAGGGTTAATTTTAGCTTCAGTGTAGTGTAGTAGACAACCCCAAGTATTGATCTAGGCCCATTTTGGTATATTTCATGCCACCATTTCACCGCCAAATGCAATCAAATAAAAAAAACGCAAAATTTTTCACAATTTTAGGTTTCTCACTGAAATTATTTACAAACAGCTTGTGCAATTATGGCACAAATGGTTGTAAATGCTTCTCTGGGATCCCCTTTGTTCAGAAATAGCAGACATATATGACTTTGGCGTTGCTTTTTGGTAATTAGAAGGCCGCTAAGTGCTGCTGCGCATCACACGTGTATTATGGCTAGCAGTGAAGGGGTTAATTAGGTAGCTTGTAGGGAGCTTGCAGGGTTAATTTTAGCCTTAGTGTAGAGATCAGCTTCCCACCTGACACATCAGACCCCCTGATCCCTCCCATAGAGCTCTCTTCCCTCGCCCACCCCACAATTGTCCCCGCCATCTTAAGTACTGGCAGAAAGTCTGCCAGTACTAAAATAAAAGGTTTTTTTTTTTCTTTTCTTTTTTTTTAAAGCATATTTACATATGCTGCTGTGTAGGATCCCCCCTTAGCCCCCAAGCTCTCTGATCCCCCCCAAACAGCTCTCTACTCCCTCCCCACTGCCTTATTGGGGGCCATCTTGGGTACTGGCAGCTGTCTGCCAGTACCCAGTTTGCATATAAAAATGTTTTTTAACAATTTATTTTACTTTTTTCTGTAGTGTAGCTCCCCCCCCCCCAAGATCAATCCCCCACCCCCTCCCAGATCCCTTAGATGATTTCCATTAGGTTTTTTAAGTATTATTTTTTACAATAGCAGCAAAATAGTTTCTGTAGTGTAAGCGGTTCCCACCCGCTCCCTCCCCGTGCACGCACAATCCTGCCGCCCCCTGTGCACGTGCGTGCGCCCGTGCGCGCCCCCGGCGACCCCGCCCCCGATCCTGCCCCCCTCTCTTACTAAGAAGCCATCGATGGCCCGCCCACCCACCTCCCACTTCCGCTCCCACCCACCAACGAATGCGGCCATCGATGTCCGGTGCAGAGAGGGCCACAGAGTGGCTCTCTCTGCACCGGAGGGGCAAAAATTGTTATTGCAGGATGCCTCGATATCGAGGCATCCTGCAATAACCGGAAAGCAGCTGGAAGTGATCAGGATCGCTTCCAGCTGCTTTCCAAACCGAGGACGTGCAGGGTACGTCCTTGGTCGTTAAGTGACTTTTTTAAGAGGACGTACCCTGCACGTCTTTGGTCGTTAAGGGGTTAATACAGGTAATGAGTGGAGGACAGAGGAGCCTCTTAAAGAAGAAGATACAGGTATGTGAGAGCCAGAAATCTTGCTTGTTTGTAGGTGACCAAATACTTATTTTCCACCATATTTTGCAAATAAATTCTTTCCAAATCAGACAATGTGATTGTCTGGATTTGTTTCCATATTTTGTCTCTCATAGTTGAGGTATACCTATGATGAAACTTACAGGCCTCTCTCATTTTCTTAAGTGGGAGAACTTGCACACTGTATATATATAGTGAAAAAAGAATTTAAAAAATTACATTTCAGGGCCAGTAACCCCTTTCTCTAGACCAAACAAATAGTGAAATTCCAAACAATATTCAGGATGATAAGCCCCGCCCCGAAATATAAAATTGCGCCAAAACACGGTTGTCACAGTGATTGGAAATATCAACAACAATAATCTGTATAATTCCATATACTAAAAATAAGATACAAATAAAATTAAAAATAGGCTTGTGAGATAAGTGTAAACATCCATGAGAGTGTTTGCGTGATCATAATGTGCAGTGTTCCTTATCTTGAAAAAGGGATAAAACACCATAGATCATCTGTTGAATCCCTAGACTTTTAGTCAGGCAATCCTTTTTAAAAACTATCACCTAGATTATGAGTTTTGCGTTAGAGGCTATGCAGTGCTAACGAGCAGTTTTGTCTCACCGCTCACTTACCTGCAGCGCTGGTATTACGGGTTTTCAGAAAACCGTCGTTAAAAGATAAGAAGTGGGCGTTGAGCAAAATTGTGCTCTTTGCCACACTCCAATATCAGCGCTGCTTAAGTCAGCGGTGAGCTGGTGTAACGTGCTTGTGCGTAAAACTCACGCATTCCCATTGATTCCTATGGGGAAACAAAATGTATGTCTACACCTAACATCCTAACATGAACCCGAGTCTAAACACCCCTAATTTTACATTTATTAAGCCTAATCTGCCGCCCCGACATCCCCGACACCTATATTATTCTTATTATCCCCTAATCTGCCGCTTCAGACACCGCCACCACCTTCATTATACTTAAAACCCCCTTATATGCTGCCCCCAACATCGCCGCCACCTACATTATATTTATCAACCCCAAATCTGCCGCCCCAATGTCGTCGCCACCTACCTACACTTATTAACCCTAATCTGCCACCCCCAACGTCGCCGCCACTATAATAAACATATTAACCCCTAAACCGCTGCACTCCCGCCTCGCAAACATTAGTTAAATATTATTAACCCCTAATCTGCCGTCCCTAACATCGCTGCCACCTAACTACATTTATTAACCCCTAATCTGCCGCCCCCAATGTCGCCTCCACTATATTAACGTTATTAACCCCTAAACCTAAGTTTAACCCTAAACCTAACACCCACTAACTTAAATATAATTTAAATAAATCTAAATAAATATTCTTATCATTAACTAAATAATTCCTATTTAAAACTAAATACTTGCCTATAAAATAAACCCTAAGCTAGCTACAATATAACTAATAGTTACATTGTAGCTATCTTAGGATTTATTTTTATTTTTCAGGCAAGTTTGCATTTATTTTAACTAGGTAGAATAGTTATTAAATAGTTATTAACTATTTAATAACTACCTAGCTAAAATAAAACCAAATTTACCTGTAAAATAAAACCTAACCAAAGTTAAACTAACACCTAACACTACACTATAATTAAATAAATTAACTAAATTAAATACAATTACCTAAATTAAATTAGCTAAAGTAAAAAAACCCACTAAATTACAAAAAATAATAAACAAATTACAGAAATTTAAACTAATTACACCTAATCTAATAGCCCTATCAAAATAAAAAAGCCCCCCCCCCCAAAATAAAAAAAAAACCCTAGCCTAAACTAAATTACCAATAGCCCTTAAAAGGCATTTTGCGGGGCATTGCCCCAAAGTAATCAGCTATTTTACCTGTAAAAAAACATACAAACAACCCCCCAACAGTAAAACCCACCACCCACACAACCAACCCCCCAAATAAAATACTATCTAAAAAAACCTAAGCTCCCCATTGCCCTGAAAAGGGTATTTGAATGGGCATTGCCCTTATAGGGCAGTTAGCTCTTTCGCGGCCCAAACCCTAATCTAAAAAATAAAACCCACCCAATACACACTTAAAAAAACCTAACATTAACCCCCTGAAGATCAATATAATGTAGGTGTCAGCGATGTTGGGGTCAGTAGATTAGGGGTTCATAAATATAATGTAGGTGTAATGGCGGTGGTGTCCAGAGCGGCAGATTAGGGGTTCATTTATTTTTTTAATATTTGCGATGCGGGAGGGCCTCGGTTTAGGGGTTAATAGGTAGTTTATACTTTTTAGCACTTTAGTTATAAGTTTGATATTACGACGTTGTACGATAAAACTCATAACTACTGACTTTTAAATGCGTTAGGACTCTTGACAGGAGAGGGTGTACCGCTCATGTTTTGGCCTCCCAGGACAGACTCGTAATACCGGCGCTTTGGAAGTCCTATAGATAAAAGGCTTTACGAAGTTTACGTAAGTCGTTTTGCGGTAAGGCCAAAGAAGTGTGCGGTGCCCCTAAATCTCGTAATACCAGCGGGCGTAAAAAAAGCAGCGTTAGGACCTCTTAATGCTGCTTTTTTACCCTAACGCACAACTCGTAATCTAGCCATATGTGTCTTGATATTATCTGCATTATGAATCTATATGTGTCAGCTACCCTGTTAGAATGTATTGCAATCTCAATTGCTGCAGCGTCACTGCTCACACATAGTATGACATTTCTGTACACATCGTAACCTCCACTTGCCCCCTTAATGTGTCAGATAACACTGTATCTACTCATCTCAATCAGTGTGTGCTGTAGATCATACTTACATCATCCTGCAGTGATCGATTGGGCAGTATGTGATGAAGCCAATGGAAACACTTCAAATATATATACTGTATATATATATATATATATATATATATATATAAAGTATGCAAGTAGAATTCCAGATATATACAATATATCTTAGGAAGCTCTAGGTCCACTAGCGCTCCAAATGAGGGTTATACAAAATGATCCTCAAATATGACAATAAATACAGTAGTTTAATACTGAATATGCTTAATGACTGCAGCTAACCTAAATCGAAGGGGGACTCTCTGTATCCCCCCTCTAAAAATAGAAATGGAAATAGAATGGAAAGGTTAGCACTATCCAGCAAATGATATATAAGAGTATAAATAATAATACATATAAAACCACATATATAAATATGTACAAGAACCTAAAAAGAAAAAGTCATAGTTAAAAGTTACTGCAAGTAACTAAAAAGTCTAAAAACTCAAATACTGAGACAATTGAGCAGTTCATATAAATCCCAAAAGCTTCTTCAGACTTCCAATTCCCCTATGGGTGTGCACTTACTTGAATTGACCTCAATCAGTATGAGGTAAGTAGAGACGTAATCATTTATCACAACATCCGCTGTCTGCATAAGCCTCTTATATGGAATACTGGACCCCCTTATTAGTATGGAGTATTTGTGGTTAAAAACTTTCAAATCCTCTTTCCATAGAGTAGGGTAGAACTTCAATGTGGTGCTATAGAATGCAAAGAAAAAAGGAAACACTAATAGTGCATTAACCTTTTTATTGATTAAAATACAGAACACCAGTAGATGAAACCTACTCACAAGAATGACCTCAATATATGAGGTAAAGATACAGCGTATAAATCCAAACACAGGCAAATATCAGCAAATGTTGGCAGCTTGAAGTGATACTAAGCAATGAAACCTTACGCGTTTCGAAGGTGTATACGACTTGCGTCTACCTTCTTCATCAGAGATAAGTGTTTGCTATAGCGCCTGAGCGTCTTTTACAGACGTCAGGCGTGATTACGTCAGGAGGGCGGATGGCTTAGTTTCCATAGCGATCGGGAGTAAACAGGAAGAAATTTTGAGTATGTATATCAGATGTATAATCATCACTACGGAGCATTAACAGTAAAATACATCTGAACTCAAAGGTATTATATCTTTAATCACAATTCGGTATATCAATATATAGATAATAAAATATGATAATAGATATGTATATTTAGAAAATAAGACATCCGACCCCTAAAATTATTCGTATAACAGTAAGTGCACTTAAAATCTCTATAATTTAAAAACCCAATACATATATAAAAAATTCAATAAAAAATGGAGTATACTTAAACATATATATATATTCATATGTCATTAAAATGAATACTTGATAATACAGAAATAGTATATAAGTAGAGGAAAAATAAAATTCACAAAATAAAAAATATATATATACACATATAATATATATCTATATACATTTGTCCTTCTTTAAAAAGAACTTTTCTTCATAAAAATCCCTGCTAAAATGCCTAAATAGCAGAGGTTTAAAATATATATATATTTAATAGGGATGTACATGGTGGATCAATGGAGGGAATAAGAATACAAATACACTTTATATATATTATTTAAAGGTAAACTATAGATGCCAAAAGCAGCAATGTCATAAAAATCCTTGCTAAAATGCCTAAATAGCAGAGGTATAAAAAGTATATATTTAATAGGGATGTACATGGAGGATCAATGGAGGGAATAAAAATACAAATACACTTTATATATATTATTTAAAGGTAAACTATAGATGCCAAAAATTACAAGAAAGCAGCAATGCCAATATCCTTATTTAGACCATATGACACCATAGTATTAAATTGGTGAATCCAGTAGGTCTCTCTCTGTCTGAGGAGGCATTCCCTGTCTCCCTCCTCTCTCAGATGTTTTCACTAATTCCAGAATGGTACCTCTGAGACATTTGGGGTCCTGCTCATGGACCACCCTGTAGTGTTCAGAGAGGTTATGAGATTTTAGGCCCTCTTTGATATTGGTTATATGCTCATACATTCTCTTCTTAAAGGGGCGTGTCGTGCGATCTATGTACTGGAGGTCACAGCTACATTGAATCAGGTACACTACATATTCTGTTTTACAATTACATAGTGTCTGTATATCACATTGTTTACAGTTTGTTGTGGAAAACACCTGCTTAGTGGGTCTATTGCCATTATATGCATGTTCACAGGCGCAACAATTCAATCTGTTGCATTTATAGACCCCCTTCACGCCCCCCTCATTGAGCCAAGTTTTCTTTGTTTGGGTCTTCCTTAATTGGCTTGGTGCCAAAATATTTTTTAAATTTTGATTCTTTCTAAAGATAAAGCCTGGTCTCTTAACTAGAACTCCCTTTAGGATTTTATCTTTTTGGAGAATATGCCAATGTTTAAGAATTATATTTTTAATACCCACTGATCCTTCATTAAATGTGGTGATGAAATTCATTTGTTTTGTTTCTCCATTTGCTTTGTTTGATGTAGTTTTTGCAATCGTACCTTTTAGTAAATCTGTATTTTTAAGATCTTTTACTTTATTGTAAGCTGCTTCGATATTTCTTCCTCCATATCCTTTCTCTTTAAATTTCTTTTTTAGAGAAACAGCTTCTTTTTCAAAGTCTGTTTGACGGGAACAATTTCTTTTAATCCTTAGAAATTGGCCATAAGGAACGTTTTTTATCCAGCTAGGATGGTGGTTGCTTGTAGCATGGATAAAACCATTACTGTCCGTATCCTTTCTGTATAGTTTTGTTGCTATTTTTCCTCCTTCTTGGAACAGAACCAAATCCAAAAATTAAATTTCAGTATCATTGAATTTTTCTGTGAATTTAAGGTTAACATCATTATCTTTTATGAAAAGAAAAAAATTAGATAGAGTATCAACCCCCCCTTTCCAAATAAATATGATGTCATCAATAAAACGGGACCAAGATACTATGTTGTCCCTAAAGGGGTTGTTGTTCCAGATACATCTCTCTTCCCATAGACCCATATACAGGTTAGCGTAGCTGGGGGCAAATTTAGTCCCCATAGCTGTACCGCTAACCTGTATATAATATTAATTTTCAAACATGAAGTAGTTTTGTTCCAAAATAAATTTTATTGATTCAACAATAAACATTTGATTTTTATCTGGGAGGTTAGTTAACTTTTTTAACCAATATTCAAACGATTGTATGCCCAAAATTTGACTGGAATTGAATGGCAGGAAGATTATTTATGAGTTACTGTTGATGTGACGGCCCTTTACACAAATATTCCCCCTATTTTGGTTATACAATTGATTGAATATTGGTTAAAAAAGTTAACTAACCTCCCAGATAAAAATCAAATGTTTATTGTTGAATCAATAACATTTATTTTGGAACAAAACTACTTCATGTTTGAAAATGAATACTATATACAGGTTAGCGGTACAGCTATGGGGACTAAATTTGCCCCCAGCTACGCTAACCTGTATATGGGTCTATGGGAAGAGAGATGTATCTGGAACAACAACCCCTTTAGGGACAACATAGTATCTTGGTCCCGTTTTATTGATGACATCATATTTATTTGGAAAGGGGGGGTTGATACTCTATCTGAATTTTTCCTTTTCATAAAAGATAATGATGTTAACCTTAAATTCACAGAAAAATTCAATGATACTGAAATTGAATTTTTGGATTTGGTTCTGTTCCAAGAAGGAGGTAAAATAGCAACAAAACTATACAGAAAGGATACGGACAGTAATGGTTTTATCCATGCTACAAGCAACCACCATCCTAGCTGGATAAAAAACGTTCCTTATGGCCAATTTCTAAGGATTAAAAGAAATTGTTCCCGTCAAACAGACTTTGAAAAAGAAGCTGTTTCTCTAAAAAAGAAATTTAAAGAGAAAGGATATGGAGGAAGAAATATCGAAGCAGCTTACAATAAAGTAAAAGATCTTAAAAATACAGATTTAATAAAAGGTACGATTGCAAAAACTACATCAAACAAAGCAAATGGAGAAACAAAACAAATGAATTTCATCACCACGTTTAATGAAGGATCAGTGGGTATTAAAAATATAATTCTTAAACATTGGCATATTCTCCAAAAAGATAAAATTCTAAAGGGAGTTCTAGATAAGAGACCAGGCTTTATCTTTAGAAAGAATCAAAATTTAAAAAATATTTTGCACCAAGCCAATTAAGGAAGACCCAAACAAAGAAAACTTGGCTCAATGAGGGGGGCGCGAAGGGGGTCTATAAATGCAACAGATTGAATTGTTGCGCCTGTGAACATGCATATAATGGCAATAGACCCACTAAGCAGGTGTTTTCCACAACAAACGGTAAACAATGTGATATACAGACACTATGTAATTGTAAAACAGAATATGTAGTGTACCTGATTCAATGTAGCTGTGACCTCCAGTACATAGGTCGCACAACACGCCCCTTTAAGAAGAGAATGTATGAGCATATAACCAATATCAAAGAGGGCCTAAAATCTCATAACCTCTCTGAACACTACAGGGTGGTCCATGAACAGGACCCCAAATGTCTCAGAGGTACCATTCTGGAATTAGTGAAAACATCTGAGAGAGGAGGGAGACAGGGAATGCCTCCTCAGACAGAGAGAGACCTACTGGATTCACCAATTTAATACTATGGTGCCATATGGTCTAAATAAGGATATTGGCATTGCTGCTTTCTTGTAATTTTTGGCATCTATAGTTTACCTTTAAATAATATATATAAAGTGTATTTGTATTTTTATTCCCTCCATTGATCCTCCATGTACATCCCTATTAAATATATACTTTTTATACCTCTGCTATTTAGGCATTTTAGCAAGGATTTTTATGACATTGCTGCCTTTGGCATCTATAGTTTACCTTTAAATAATATATATCTAAGGATTAAAAGAAATTGTTCCCGTCAAGGAAGACCCAAACAAAGAAAGAATCAAAATTTAAAAAATATTTTGCACCAAGCCAATTAAGGAAGACCCAAAGAAAGAAAACTTGGCTCAATGAGGGGGGCGCGAAGGGGGTCTATAAATGCAACAGATTGAATTGTTGCGCCTGTGAACATGCATATAATGGCAATAGACCCACTAAGCAGGTGTTTTCCACAACAAACGGTAAACAATGTGATATACAGACACTATGTAATTGTAAAACAGAATATGTAGTGTACCTGATTCAATGTAGCTGTGACCTCCAGTACATAGGTCGCACAACACGCCCCTTTAAGAAGAGAATGTATGAGCATATAACCAATATCAAAGAGGGCCTAAAATCTCATAACCTCTCTGAACACTACAGGGTGGTCCATGAGCAGGACCCCAAATGTCTCAGAGGTACCATTCTGGAATTAGTAAAAACATCTGAGAGAGGGAGAGACAGGGAACGCCTCCTCAGACAGAGAGAGACCTACTGGATTCAACAATTTAATACTATGGTGCCATATGGTCTAAATAAGGATATTGACATTGCTGCTTTCTTGTAATTTTTGGCATCTATAGTTTACCTTTAAATAATATATATAAAGTGTATTTGTATTTTTATTCCCTCCATTGATCCTCCATGTACATCCCTATTAAATATATACTTTTTATACCTCTGCTATTTAGGCATTTTAGCAAGGATTTTTATGATATTGCTGCTTTTGGCATCTATAGTTTACCTTTAAATAATATATATAAAGTGTATTTGTATTCTTATTCCCTCCATTGATCCACCATGTACATCCCTATTAAATATATATATATTTTATACCTCTGCTATTTAGGCATTTTAGCAGGGATTTTTATGAAGAAAAGTTATTTTTAAAGAAGGAAAAATGTATATAGATATAAATAATATATGTGTATATATATATTTTTTATTTTGTGAATTTTATTTTTCCTCTACTTATATACTATTTCTGTATTATCAAGTATTCATTTTAATGACATATGAATTTATATATATGTTTAAGTATACTCCATTTTTTATTGAATTTTTTATATATGTATTGGGTTTTTAAATTATAGAGATTTTAAGAGCACTTACTGTTATACGAATAATTTTAGGGGTCGGATGTCTTATTTTCTAAATATACATATCTATTATCGTATTTAATTATCTATATATTGATATACCGAATTGTGATTAAAGATATAATACCTTTGAGTTCAGATGTATTTTACTGTTAATGTCCGGTAGTGATGATTATACATCTGATATACATACTCAAAATTTCTTCCTGTTTACTCCCGATCGCTATGGAAACTAAGCCATCCGCCCTCCTGACGTAATCACACCTGACGTCTGTAAAAGACGCTCAGGCGCTATAGCAAACACTCACCTCTGACGAAGAAGGTAGACGCAATTCGTATACACCTTTGAAACGCGTAAGGTTTCATTGCTTAGTATCACTTCAAGCTGCCAACATTTGCTGATATTTGCCTGTGTTTGGATTTATACGCTGTTTCTTTACCTCATATATTGAGGTCATTCTTGTGAGTAGGTTTGATCTACTGGTGTTCTGTATTTTAATCAATAAAAAGGTTAATGCACTATTAGTGTTTCCTTTTTTCTTTGCATTCTATGGCACCACATTGAAGTTCTACCCTACTCTATGGAAAGAGGATTTGAAAGTTTTTAACCGCAAATACTCCATACTAATTAGGGGGGTCCAGTATTCCATACAAGAGGCTTATGCAGACAGCGGATGTTGTGATATATGATTACGTCTCTACTTACCTCATACTGATTGAGGTCAATTCAAGTAAGTGCACACCCATAGGGGAATTGGAAGTCTGAAGAAGCTTTTGGGATTTATATGAACTGCTCAATTGTCCCAGTATTTGAGTTTTTAGACTTTTTAGTTACTTGCAGTAACTTTTAACTATGACTTTTTCTTTTTAGGTTCTTGTACATATTTATATATGTGGTTTTATATGTATTATTATTTATACTCTTATATATCATTTGCTGGATAGCGCTAACCTTTCCATTCTATTTCCATTTCTATTTTTAGAGGGGGGATACAGAGAGTCCCCCTTCGATTTAGGTTAGCTGCAGTCATTAAGCATATTCAGTATTAAACTACTGTATTTATTGTCATATTTGAGGATCATTTTGTATAACCCTCATTTGGAGCGCTAGTGGACCTAGAGCTTCCTAAGATATATTGTATATATCTGGAATTCTACTTGCATACTTTATATATATATATATATATATATATATATATATATATATACAGTATATATATTTGAAGTGTTTCCATCGGCTTCATCACATACTGCCCAATCGATCACTGCAGGATGATGTAAGTATGATCTACAGCACACACTGATTGAGATGAGTAGATACAGTGTTATCTGACACATTAAGGGGGCAAGTGGAGGTTACGATGTGTACAGAAATGTCATACTATGTGTGAGCAGTGACGCTGCAGCAATTGAGATTGCAATACATTCTAACAGGGTAGCTGACACATATAGATTCATAATGCAGATAATATCAAGACACATATGGCTAGATTACGAGTTGTGCATTAGGGTAAAAAAGCAGCATTAAGAGGTCCTAACGCTGCTTTTTTTACGCCCACTGGTATTACGAGATTTAGGGGCACCGCACACTTCTTTGGCCTTACCGCAAAACGACTTACGTAAACTTCATAAAGCCTTTTTTTATAGGACTTCCAAAGTGCCGGTATTACGAGTCTGTCCTGGGAGGCCAAAACGTGAGTGGTACACCCTCTCCTGTCAAGAGTCCTAACGCATTTAAAAGTCAGTAGTTATGAGTTTTATCTTACAACGTCGTAACATAAAACTCATAACTAAAGTGCTAAAAAGTATAAACTACCTATTAACCCCTAAACCGAGGCCCTCCCGCATTGCAAATAGTAAAAAAAAAAATGAACCCCTAATCTGCCGCTCTGGACACCACCGCCATTACACCTACATTATATTTATGAACCCCTAATCTACTGACCCCAACATCGCTGACACCTACATTATATTGATCTTCAGGGGGTTAATGTTAGGTTTTTTTAAGTGTGTATTGGGTGGGTTTTATTTTTTAGATTAGGGTTTGGGCCGCGAAAGAGCTAACTGCCCTATAAGGGCAATGCCCATTCAAATACCCTTTTCAGTAACTTTTAACTATGACTTTTTCTTTTTAGGTTCTTGTACATATTTATATATGTGGTTTTATATGTATTAGTATTTATACTCTTATATATCATTTGCTGGATAGCGCTAACCTTTCCATTCTATTTCCATATATATATATATATATATATATATATATATATCAGCAAAATCAAAGAAAGCACTCACTGGTCTTCAGATAACTTATCCAAATAGAATTTATTAGTGATGTTTCGGGACAAATAGCGTCCCTTCCTCTGACCAACAGAAACTACAAACAAACAAACTAATAAAGGCCTGTTAAACCCTCCCCTAGAGAGGCCACCAATGAATGGAGGCCGTGTGCAAACACCTCAGGACTGTACCAATCGACAGAAAAAATGTGCTATAGAATAAATATCTAATATCAAATCTAAAACTCGTGTAGCAAGTGTATATCAATCATAAATATATGACTAAGTGAACAATAGTGTATCAAACTATAAGTGTACAAAAATTACATATGTATCCCTCACATATAGTCCATAAAAATATATCCCTGGCAAAGTGGGAGCCCACAAATGGAACGTTCCAAATTCAGGAGACACACACCCTCATGGGAGTAAATAATACAAAACAAAACCGGTATTGGATCTGAGCGATCAAATTAATAAATCAATCACCTAAATAAATATAACTAAGACAAATGTGGAGCAAATATATCCCTAGTCTGTGGCGCAAAACTGTCTCTATCAAGGCCAAGACCTATCTATACTTGCATGATCTGACAGTTCACAGAGCCGATCGCAGTGAAGTTCAGCCACTCCTACCTAACTCCCATTGATTGGGTGCCGAAACAACAACAAACCCCTGATAGGCTCACAGCGGTAGTGGGAGTGCACTGATAAACTCACCATGCTAATCGCAATGACAGATAACCTATAGTACACAAATACTGTGCGGGCATACTAGTGTCCCCTCCATACCATAGATAACGGAAATATGCCAACCGTTTCAGCCACAACAGAAGAGATAAAAGTCTACACCTAACCCAAAAAAATTTGCTATCTGCATGATCGGGCCGATCGCAATGACACTCAGTCACATCCGGATTTTCCAGCGAAGTAACCACAGGCATTAGAATGTCTCAAACGCCGTGACAACCTATCTGCGCTTGTATGATCTGACAATATGCAGAGCCGGTCACAGTGAAGTTCAGCCCCACCCACCGACATCTCATTGGTTGGGGACCAAACAACAACAAATCACTGATAGGCTCACAGCGGTAATGGGAGTGCACTAGTGTGCTCTCCATACATATCATACATATCGCAATAACACACAACCTCCTCACGCAATGAAGACCCATCAGATCCGTATGTGATCATGTATATTCACCCAAGTCAGCTATATATATCATACATCTTTTTATTATAGCACACAAAGTATGGGCGGGCATCAAAAACTAATGTCATCTCAATACAAAAACACAAAATTATCCAGTTCAATGTGCCAACTGTTTCTGCCACAACAGCCACACCTGCAAAGATAAATATAATAATAATAAACATAAAGATTATCAAAGATTATATAAAAATAAAAATAAAAATGTGAAAACATAAATGAAAAGGAGCTGCATAACCACTATTTACATATTAATATCATAGGGTATTCATGACATGCTTAGAATGGCACCCAGTCACACCTACTCCTATCTGATTGGTGCTAGATCACAATAAAACCAACTACCGATAGGCTTAAACAATCATAAAAAAATCATAAAAAAAAATAAAAAAAAATTAAAAAACCAATGCCCATCTATCTCTGAAAAACCATAGGGCGACATGTGTGCAATATTGTTCCCAAAATCATTAGTTAAATCATCAAATCTATTGTCAAACTCTAAGTAGCATCGTGTCTCCACTCACGCGTTGCTGTAGGCATCACAGACCTACATACCACTAACCTACATATCACTGTAGTTGAAAGCGTCTATAAATACACAATCAATTATATCCTTCATTCACAATGTGAGAAACCAAACAAAGTGAAATATAAATAAAAAATAAACTATTGTTGTGCTATAGCATAACATACACCAATCGAACAGGAGGTACCCACCCCAATCCACAGGATCACAACAACATATTTTCTATCAATACCGTGTCAGTACCGAGCATAGAGGGCATAATATCGTAAACAATTTGGATAGCCCCCAATTATAAAAAATCACCAACACACCATAGGGGCTCAACCACCGCCAGGCGAAAATAGAGTCAGGACAGAATAAGCAAATAGTTATTGTGAAATAGTGATGTGTGCACACAAAACAACAATATAACAATAAACATAGATAATCATATAAAATGACCCCAAAGTAGAGCCAAAAATTAAAAACAATTGGTCCTATACAAATCAATATAATGTAAAACACATTTCAACAGTTCTTATGGACAAACAATCCAAGGTCAATGTTAGACTGATGTAAGAAGCTGAATAAAAAATAAAAAAAATAATAAAGAAATGAAAAAAGGGGGAAGGAAAAGAAAAAAGGAAAAAAAAGGAAGAAGAAGGAAGAAGAAAGAAGAAAAAAGGAAGAAAAAGTGAAAGAAGAAAACAGGAAGGAAAAAGAAAAGAGATGAATGGTATCACAAGCTCTCATCAAGGCAAGGACCATGGACCCTCATAATGGGTAGATCATAGGTCATCATTATTCCTCATAGGAAAGACTGCCATCCTGTTTGTATATTCAGTCCTCCAGATCATAGGTCATCATTATTCCTCATAGGAAAGACTGCCATCCTGTTTGTATATTCAGTCCTCCAGGGACTAGAGTTCCAAGTTCATGGATCCATCTTGCTTCTTTCTGAAGAAGAATCTTTGCTCTGTTGCCACCTCTGTTTGGAACTGGAACATGATCAATTATACGAAAACGTAGATCTGTGACAGTATGATGATTTTCCAAGAAATGTCGTGCTACTGGTTGTTCTGCCTTATTGTTCTTCAGGGCAGCTCTGATAGCTGACCGATGGTTCGCCATCCGGGTCCGTGCATCGTCAATCGTCTTGCCCACGTAGAATAATCCACATGGACAGTTCAAAAGGTAGATGATGTATGTGGTTGTACAGGTCAAGAAGTATTTAATGTTGTATTTTTTTCGTCTTTCCGGATGTTGGAACGTCTTGCCTGCATGCATACTGTTACAGGTCACGCAGCCCAAACATTTGAAGCAACCATTTTTTCGTTTTAACCAAGACTCTTTATCGGTGGGTGAATGGTAGTCAGCTTTCATTAGATGGTCCTTCAGGCTCTTCCCTCTCTTATATGCCAGTCGTGGAGCATTCCAATGCGTAAATGGCAAAGACACATCGGCCTGAATCAGTCTCCATTCTTCCTTAATGGCATTCGCTAGGAGATGTTGATCCGGGGTATACGTTGTGACAAACGTGAGTTGTGACATCTTTTCCGTTGTGTATGTCTTGTCATCTGATTCTCCATTCACTGCTTGGTTACGCATTAAGCGTAGAAACGGCTTTTTGTAACCCCGTTGTGCAAATCTGTCAATCATCTCATTCAGCTGTGTATCACACTTTATTGTATCCGTATTGTTACGGATCACCCTCTGAAATTGGGCTTTAGGGATGTTCCGGATTAATGATGGTTGATGGCAACTATCAGCGTGTAATATAGAATTACGATCCGTTTTCTTCCTGAATAGGGTGGTACATAATGTTACATTGGTTTTGTATACTCTCACATCGAGGTAGTCAACAGATGTATAATCAGCTATGTGTTGGAACCTGATGGTGTTGTTAATCATGTTAAGAGATTCAATCCATGTGTTGAATGAATCCATACCATCTTGCCAGACCAGGAACAAATCATCTTTATATCTGCGATAAAATTTTATGGCAGGATTATCATATACTCGCATTTGGATGGTTTCATATTCTGCCATAAATAGATTCGCCAGCGATGGGGCCACATTGGACCCCATCGCTGTACCTGCTATCTGTAGGTAGAATTTCTTGTCAAACCGAAAGAAGTTTTCTCTTAAACAGATGGACAACAGTTCCAGGAGAAGTTCCACTGGGGGGCCGACATACGGAGTACGCCTCAAGCTGGTGGACACTGCTGCTATCCCTAATGTATGAGGGATAACAGTGTATAAACTTGAAACGTCCATTGTCACCAATAGGTCATTATCAGTGATGTGCCTTAATTCCAATATGTCCCGTATAAACGTGGATGAATCACATGTATAAGATCTCATACATTGTACAATGGGTTGTAGGTAATGGTCAGTGTAGATTGCCAAAGATTGTAAAAGCGAACCCCTTGCTGAGACGATCGGTCTACCCGGTGGGTTATGCAAATCTTTATGGACCTTAGGCAACGTATAGAGAACCGGGGTAATAGGAAAGTCTCTTTGAAGGAATCTTGCTTCATGCTCAGAAATCATGCCCGTCTCTTTCCATATCGAAATTTTGTGGTCAATCTCACGTTTAAGTTTTAATGTAGGATCACCAGGTAAGATCTTGTAGGTAGTGGTGTCTGAGAGTTGACGAAGAATCTCAGTTTTGCAATTGTCTGCGTTCATGACCACAACCCCACCGCCCTTATCCACAGGGCGAATCACGATTGTCTCATCTTCTCTGAGTGTTTTCAGAGCCCTTTGTTCATCTTTCGTTAGATTATTTCTATATCTCCTGTGGTTCACTGGATTTTGGTTAATCCTAGTCAGATAGTTGGTATATGCTGTGATCGAGGGGTTGTTTGAAGAAGGATCAAAAGTCCCCGGGGTTCTAAAGTGTATTGTTTCATCATTGTTTTCACTCCTGAAGAATTCTTTAAGGCGCATCTTTCTGCCAAATATTTGTATATCAATAAAGGAGTCAAAAGAGTTCCTCCTCTTCGTGGGGACAAATGATAGACCCTTCTGTAATAAGGACACTTCTGAGGCATTAAGTGTTTTGGAGCTGATATTAAAGACGTTACTTTCTATTTCCTTTGTAATGGAGGGCGGCGGGACATGCCCCCCCCCGTCTCGTGTGCGGCTTGGACCCCGTCCAAAAAAACGGGATGTGGTGGCATGTAAGGCTAGCGGTGGTCTAGAGAAGCTCTCATGTTGGCTTGAATCCCATTGGGAATGTCCTCTTGATCCCCTGGATCTTGTGGTAATACCCTTATAGGCTTGTGTTGTCTGAGACATAGTGTTCTCCGTGTCAGAGCTATCCCCTGAACTTGTGTCAACTGTATTTAGGTTTTTCTTTGTAAATCTTCTGTCTCTTCGAGATCTCAGGGCATTTCTCTCCTCAGGGGCCAACATCCATCTATACACACTCTTGTGGGTGTAATCCATGTTCACAGTCTGTAATTTACGATTTTTAAACGCAATTAACTCTTGTTTATAAGCCTTCACTTGCTTAGCCAATTTATCCAACCAGTCATTGTTACCATCAGACCTTAGCTTGTTTAGTTGCTCACTCTCAAAGACATGTATCTCCGCTTTAACCTCTTGGAGTAATCTGTTAGCTTCCCGAATCACTAGTAGCATCAAATCAAATGAACACTTGTTTAAGATTCTGCACCAGTTTAAGCAAAATTCAGCATTTGATCTGCCCAAAGTGGGAACATTCCTCACACGAAACCCTCTTGGTAGCATCCTTTTTTTGTGATACTCAGATAAGTATGTTCCATGTAAATTGAGATCGATCTCACGTTGTTTCAACTTTGCCCATGTATTGTATAATGACTGAGTGGACTCTTCGATTTGTTGCTCCTCAATAGGGCCAAATCTGATAAGGTCAGCATCCTCATCCGTAAACATTAGGATATCTTCCTCCTTATCGCTCAACACGCCACCTCCCGTGGCTCCTTCCAAGACAGGGGGGACCTCAATGGATTCCATAACTTGATAGAAGAACAAAGAAAAAATAAAAAATAGTATAGGACCAAAAAATATAGAAGGGAGAGTCTGGAAACCAGGCTAAGACAGCCCATGTGTGGGTGCACTGTACCAAAGTGGATACACAGCCAAGAACAAGAGGGGGTATATGCACTCTCACCAAATACCATCAGCTGCCAGGGTGCTCTGTAGGGAAATTCATCAGCAAAATCAAAGAAAGCACTCATTGGTCTTCAGATAACTTATCCAAATAGAATTTATTAGTGACGTTTCGGGACAAATAGCGTCCCTTCCTCTGACCAACAGAAACTACAAACAAACAAACTAATAAAGTCCTGTTAAACCCTCCCCTAGAGAGGCCACCAATGAATGGAGGCTGTGTGCAAACACCTCAGGATTGTACCAATCGACAGAAAAATGTGCTATAGAATAAATATCTAATATCAAATCTAAAACTCGTGTAGCAAGTGTATATCAATCATAAATATATGACTAAGTGAACAATAGTGTATCAAACTATAAGTGTACAAAAATTACATATGTATCCCTCACATATAGTCCATAAAAATATATCCCTGGCAAAGTGGGAGCCCACAAATGGAACGTTCCAAATTCAGGAGACACACGCCCTCATGGGAGTAAATAATACAAAAAAAAACCGGTATTGGATCTGAGCGATCAAATTAATAAATCAATCACCTAAATAAATATAGCTAAAACAAATGTGGAGCAAATACATCCCTAGTCTGCGGCGCAAAACTGTCTCTATCATGGCCAAGACCTATCTATACTTGCATGATCTGACAGTTCACAGAGCCGATCGCAGTGAAGTTCAGCCACTCCTACCTAACTCCCATTGATTGGGTGCCGAAACAACAACAAACCCCTGATAGTCTCACAGCGGTAGTGGGAGTGCGCTGATAAACTCACCATGCTAATCGCAATGACAGATTACCTATAGCACACAAATACTGTGCGGGCATACTAGTGTCCCCTCCATACCATAGATAACGGAAATATGCCAACCGTTTCAGCCACAACAGAAGAGATAAAAGTCTACACCTAACCCAAAAAAATTCGCTATCTGCATGATCGGGCCGATCGCAATATCATACATATCGCAATAACACACAACCTCCTCACGCAATGAAGACCCATCAGATCCGTATGTGATCATGTATATTCACCCAAGTCAGCTATGTATATCATACATCTTTTTATTATAGCACACAAAGTATGGGCGGACATCAAAAACTAATGTCATCTCAATACAAAAACACAAAATTATCCAGTTCAATGTGCCAACTGTTTCTGCCACAACAGCCACACCTGCAAAGATAAATATATTTGGCATATTTCCGTTATCTATGGTATGGAGGGGACACTAGTATGCCCGCACAGTATTTGTCATTGCAATTAGCATGGTGAGTTTATCAGCGCACTCCCAATACCGCTGTGAGCCTATCAGGGGTTTGTTGTTGTTTCGGCACCCAATCAATGGGAGTTAGGTAGGAGTGGCTTTACTTCACTGCGATCGGCTCTGTGAACTGTCAGATCATGCAAGTATAGATAGGTCTTGGCCGTGATAGAGACAGTTTTAGGTGATTGATTTATTAATTTGATCGCTCAGATCCAATACCGGTTTTGTTTTGTATTATTTACTCCCATGAGGGCGTGTGTCTCCTGAATTTGGAACGTTAAATTTGTGGGCTCCCACTTTGCCAGGGATATATTTTTATGGACTATATGTGAGGGATACATATGTAATTTTTGTACACTAATAGTTTGATGCATTATTGTTCACTTAATCATATATTTATGATTGATATACACTTGCTACACGAGTTTTAGATTTGATATTAGATATTTATTCTATAGCACATTTTTCTGTCGATTGGTACAGTCCTGAGGTGTTTGCACACGGCCTCCATTCATTGGTGGCCTCTCTAGGGGAGGGTTTAACAGGCCTTTATTAGTTTGTTTGTTTGTAGTTTCTGTTGGTCAGAGGAAGGGACGCTATTTGTCCCGAAACGTCACTAATAAATTCTATTTGGATGTTATCTGAAGACCAGTGAGTGTTTTCTTTGATTTTGCTGATGAATTTCCCTACAGAGCACCCTGGCAGCTGATGGTATTTGGTGAGAGTGCATATACCCCCTCTTGTTCTTGGCTATAGATATATATATATATATATATATATATATATATACATATATAGAAATACATGATAGATAGATGTATACAGATATTTATATATATATAAGAACATATTCTGCCATGTGCAGAACATTGGAATGTGACATATTTACCCCCTCTTGTTCTTGGCTATAGATATATATATATATATACATATATAGAAATACATGATAGATAGATGTATACAGATATTTATATATATATAAGAACATATTCTGCCATGTGCAGAACATTGGAATGTGAAATATTTACAGCAAATACAAAGTATAACACTTTATTAAACGTGAATATTGCATAAATATGCTTTTAGATGTTTTCCTCTAGTTATGATTTTTTTTGGTAAAAGACTTCATGGGCCTTTTTGTTTTTTTATCTGTTTGCATATAAATATAAATATATATATATATATATATATATATATATATATATATATATATATATATATATATATATATGTGTGTGTGTATAGATATGTACAGATATATTTAGGAATATCTATTTAAAAATACTTAGAACATATTCCCCTATGTAAAGAACATTGGAATATGAAATATTTACAAATACACAGCTAAACACTTTATTCATTATGTGTATTGCATAAATATGATTTTACATGTTTTCAGGCACTTGACAGTAATATACACTTGTCACACATTTTATGCATCAGACACTAAATATGTTTTGTTCTACACACATTCTGTCATTTGGTACAGTCTGGATATGTTTGCACACGGCCTCCTTTCACTGGTGGCCTCTTTAGGGGAGGGCTTAACAGGCCTTTATTAGTTTGTTTGTTTGTTTGTAGCTTCTGGTGGTCAGAGGAAGGGACGCTATTTTGTCCCGAAATGTCACTAATAAAAAAAAAATCTTGGATTTATTATCTGAAGACCAGTGAGTGCTTTCTTCTATTTTGCTTATGAATTTTCCTACAGAGCACCCTGGCAGTTGATGGTAGCTGGTGAGAGTGCATATACCCCTTCCTGTACTTTGGCTGTATATATATATATATATATATATATATATATATATATATATATATATATGTGTTTATGTGTTTTGTGCAACTTTTTTGTCTCATGTAACGGTTAACCAAAGCTCTGAAGTTGCGCTAACCTGACGCACGAAAAGAGGCACGATAAACCCCTTTTCACTTTTGCTCAACAGTTAGCGCTCTACTCGTAATTAAGCCCTCAGTGGTAAAGTTGTTTGTCAGATTGTCTTTCAATGCAATTTATTTTTTTATTTTATTTATTTATTTTTTTCTGATGGTGAAAAAAGTTGAAAATCCCTTTCCTCTACCCTTAAAAGGGCATTGAATAGATTTTTTAAAAAACTATCGCCTAGATTACAAGTTTTGTCTGTAAAAACTTGCGGTGCCAATGAGCCTTTTTTTTCCAGCGCACATTTTAAACAACACTGGTATTACAAGTTTTCTGAATGGCTGCGTTAACCTTAGAAAAGTGAGCGTTGAACAAATTTAGCTCCACTTCTACCTGTAATACCAGCGTTGCTTACCGGAGCAGTAAGATGGAAAAACGTGCTTGTGCACGATTTCCCCATAGGATGCAATGTGGCTGAGCTGGCTGAAAAAAAACTAACACCTGCAAAAAAGCAGTGTTCAGCTCTTAACGCAGCCCCATTGTTTCCTATGTGGAAACACTTTCTAAGTCTACACCTTACACCCTAACATGAACCCCTAGTCTAAACACCCCTAACCTTACACTTATTAACCTCTAATCTGCCGCCCCCAACATCGTCGCCTCCTGCATTATACTATTAACCCCTAATCTGCCGCACCGGACACCACCGCCACCTACATTATCCCTATGAACCAATAAGCTGCTGCCCCTAATATCGCCGACACCTACATTATATTTATTAACTCCTAATCTGCTGCCCCCAATGTTGCCACCACCTACCTACACTTATTAACCCCTAATCTGCCACCCCAATGTTGCCGCTACTATATTAAATTTATTAACCCCTAAACCTAAGTCTAACCCTAACCCTAACACCCCCCTAACTTAAATCTATTTTTAATAAATCTAAATAAAATTTCTATAATTAAATAAATTATTCCTATTTAAAACTAAACACTTACCTATAAAATAAACCCCAATATAGCTGCAATATAACTAATAGTTACATTGTAGCTATTGTAGGATTTATATTTATTTTACAGACAACTTTGTATTTATTTTAACTAGGTGCAATAGCTATTAAATAGTTAATAACTATTTAATAGCTACCTAGTTAAAATAATTACAAAATTACCTGTAAAATAAACCCTAACCTAAGTTACAAATACACCTAACACTACACTATCAATAAATAAATTAATTAAATAAATTAACTACAATTATCTAAAATAAAATACAATTAAATAAACTAAACTATATTACAAAAAAACCCCCACTAAATTACAAAAAATAAAAAAAATATTACAAGAAGTTTAATCTAATTACACCTAATCTAAGCCCCGTAATAAAATAAAAAATCCCCCCAAAATAATAAAATTCCCTATCCTAAACTAAATTACAAAGTAATCAGCTCTTTTATCAGACCTTAAAAGGGCTTTTTGCGGGGCATTGCCCCAAAGTAATCAGCTCTTTTACCTGTAAAAAAAAGAAATACAATACCCCCCAACATTACAACCCACCACCCACACACCCCTACTCTAAAACCCACCCGATCCCCCCTTAAAAAACCTAACACTATCCCATTGAAGATCACCCTACCTTGAGCCGTGTTCAACCAAGCAGAAGTCTTCATCCTATCTGGGCAGAAGAGGACATCCGGACCGGCAGACATCTTCATCCAGGCGGCATCTTCTATCTTCATCCTTCCGGAGCGGAGCGGAGCCATCTTCTATCCAGCCGACGCAGAGCCATCCTCTTCAATCGAAGTCCTAACGAAGAATGAAGGTTCCTTTAAATGACGTCATCCAAGATGGCTGGATAGAAGATGGCTCTGCTCTGCTCCAGAAGTATGAAGATAGAAGATGCCACCTGGATGAAGATGTCTGTCGGTCCAGATGTCCTCCTCTGCCCCATCGGTGCCCGGCTGGGTGAACACGGCTCAAGGTAGGGTGATCTTCAATGGGGTAGTGTTAGTTTTTTTAAGGGGGGATTGGGTGGGTTTTAGAGTAGGGGTGTGTGGGTGGTGGGTTCTAATGTTGGGGGATATTGTATTTCTTTTTTTTTACAGCTGATTACTTTGGGGCAATACCCCGCAAAAAGCCCTTTTAATGGCTGGTAAAAGAGCTGATTACTTTGTAATTTATTTTAGGATAGGGAATTTTATTATTTTGGGGGGCTTTTTTATTTTATTAGGGGGCTTATATTAGGTGTAATTAGATTAAACTTCTTGTAATATTTTTTTTATTTTTTGTAATTTAGTCTTTGTAAGGTAAGTATTTAGTTTTAAATAGGAATAATTTATTTAATTATAGAAATCTTATTTAGATTTATTTAACTTATATTTAACTTAGGGGGGTGTTAGGGTTAGGGTTAGACTTAGGTTTAGGGGTTAATAACTTTATTATAGTAGCGGCAATGTCCGGTCAGCAGATTAGGGGTTAATAAGTGTAGTTAGGTGGTGGCGAAGTTGGGGGGGGGCAGATTAAGGGATTATAAATATAATGTAGGTGTCGGCGATGTTAGGGGCAGCAGATTAGGGGTTCATAGGTATAATGTAGGTGGCGGCGAGGTCGGCAGATTAGGGGTTAAATAATTTAATTATAGTGTTTGTGATGTTGGGGGGGCCCGGTTTAGGGGTTAATAGGTAGTTTATGGGTGTTAGTGTACTTTGTAGCACTTTAGTTAAGAGCTTTATGTTCCGGAATTAGCCCATAAAACTCTTAACTACTGACTTTTAAATGCGGTAGGAGTCTTGGAGGTAGAGGCTGTACCGCTCACTTCTTCCAAGACTTGTAATACCAGCGTTAGGCAAATCCCATTAAAAAGATAGGATATGCAATTGACGTAAGGGGATTTGCGGTATGGAAAAGTCACGGAAGAAAAGTGAGCGGTAGACCCTTTCCTGCCTGACTTGTAATACCAGCGGGCGTTAAAAAGCAGCGTTAGGACCCCTTAACGCTGCTTTTTAAAGCTAACGCAGAACTCGTAATCTAGTCGTATGGTTTTAACATCATTATGTACTACAAAGTAATCGTGCCCTTTATTATTGGGGCTAGAGAGGATGTTGTGTAGACGTACATGCATGCTCCCATTGATTATGACTCAACGTTCAAAAATGAACCCCTTCTCACATTCAATGTCCTTAGTATTTATTTTTTCAAATCTTTATTTAACAATTTCGGGTACAGCCAGACAAAAGGAAATGTAAAGTATACTTATACAGTAAAGTCTGTGATAATAACCCATGCACAATGATAATCAATACATAATAAGTCATTTTGGCTACCTTTCTTTTTACTTAATATATTATTTTACAGAAGTCATGTATATCAGGTCAAAAATCCATATGTAAGCCTAACTAATAATATTGTTGTACATGAGACTTCGTCCAATCTATACAGAAAAAAGAAAAGTCCATTCTAGTACCCTTGTTGTGTTTTCTCTTTTTTCTTTCCCATATCTCCTCAGTGGAGGTTAGAGAAACAAATACAAAAACAATACACTCACATACACACAACGAAAAAACAAAACAAAACACATAACTCCCTTCCTCTCTTATACCCCTAGTCAAAGACTAATACCATTCAGATGGGAAAATATTTTGTAAGATTAAAGATTCAAAATATTCTGTTCTGCAGAAATTACGAATCAAGAGAAATTGAATGGACAGTGGATAAGATGAAATAACTTAACCATTTTGTAAAAAAATATTTATTCTTTTTGTTATGTAAAGGTGATATATTAAATTGTTCGAAAGCTATATGAAAATAAATATAGTGTATAAAGCACATCAATGTGGGTGCCTTCTTATTCGTCCAATTTTTCAATATCAAGCTTCGGCCCAGAGTAATTACAGTATTTAAAAAGATTAGCATTTACTCTATTAGGCTTTGTTATTGAGAGAAAAAAAAATATCTTTAGATTTAATTTTTACCCTGTTTTCTAGATTTTTATTAAGGCAATATTCCACTTTGCTTCAAAACTGTAATATTTTAGGACAAGCCCAAAAGCAGTATATTATATATACAGTTGAACTATTACATTTGGGGCAATAATTAATTATATTGATGTCATTTAGACATTTTCCAAGGTGTCAAGTAGGCATTATTAAGTAGTTTTATATGGGATTTTTCCAAGCTTTAGGGATAGGAGCACACTTAACCCATTTAAAGCTTGCATTCAGTAACTCTGTAGACATATCACTATAATGGCTACTCCAATTCTCCAGTAGTTTGCTAGATATTAATTGACCCTGTTTCGCTAATATAATTTTATACAGCAGGCTATACTATAATTGCTAGCTTTATAGCTAGCTATATAAGTTTTCATTTCCCCCCATCAAGCAATTTCTGAATTTAATTTTCTGATTCAATGGCTTCAATGGTATTTCGTATTATATTCATATTTTAATCTGCTTCGGCAGTTGTTAAGTAGGACAATGAAGCCAGGCTTTCAATAAATATAGGGCAGACAGTTCCTCTTCCATTGGTAGAAGTGTAAGATAGTTGGCTTCCATTACCCAATTGAATGCAAAGCGCGCTAATATAGCAATATTATTTTTTTTAATATCTGTGAGGGACAGGCCACCATCTTCTGGTCTGATTGTTAATTTTGTTATAGACAGCATGTGTCTCCTGCTACTCCATAAAAAATTTAGCACAGTCTTTGTTAAAAATCTTAATATCTTGATTCAATATGAAAAGAGGAACATTTTGCATAATGTGCATCAGTTGTGGGAATAAGATAGTTTTAATGATCATCACTTTGGCTGAAAGAGAGATAGGAAAAGCACTCCATCTCTGAAGTTTCTCAATTGCTTTTCTAAAAATAGATGAATAGTTCAAGTTATACAACTGGTCTCTGTCTGCATGTAGGTGTATTCTTAGATATTTAATACTAGAGGACTCCTGAAATGCATGTTTTGTAATACTTTTTTTATTTT
Organism: Bombina bombina; assembly: GCF_027579735.1. Lineage (NCBI taxonomy): Eukaryota > Metazoa > Chordata > Amphibia > Anura > Bombinatoridae > Bombina > Bombina bombina. The sequence goes on from NC_069500.1 coordinate 1,171,073,417, forward strand.
TATGTATCCATAAAATTTCGAATTTACTGGCATTAAAGGGACAGTCTACACCAGAATTTTTATTGTTTTAAAAGATAGATAATCCCTTTATTACTCATTTCCCAGTTTTGCATAACCAACACAGTTATAATAATATACTTTTAACCTCTGTGATTATCTTGTATCTAAGCCTCTGCAAACTGCCCCTTTTTCAGTTCTTTTGACAGACTTGCAGTCTAGCCAATCAGTGCCTGCTCCCAGATTACTTCACGTGCACGAGCACAGTGTTATCTATATGAAATATGTGAACTAACACCCTCTAGTGGTGAAAAACTGTTAAAATGCAACCTGAAAGAGGTGGGCTTCAAGGTCTAAGAAATTAGCATATGAACCTCCTAGGTTAAGCTTTCAACTAAGAATTCCAAGAGAACAAAGCAAAATTGGTGATAAAAGTAAATTGGAAAATTGTTTAAAATGACATGCTCTATCTGAATCATGAAAGTTTATTTTGGCCTAGACTGTCCCTTTAATGTTATAGCCAGAAAAGGAACTACAGTAAATGTATCCATAATATTCAAAGCCTTAGGTATATTTATCTTAGTATTCTTAACAAATAACAGCAGGTCATCTGCGTATAATGATAATACTAGTTTTTGCTCTCCTAGTCTAATGCCTTGCTGTTCTTCTCATAAGAGAATAGCAAAGGGTTCTATAGCAATGTTAAATAATAACGGGGAAAGTGGGCATCCCTGTCTCGTGCCCCTATGTAATATAAAATTAGGAGTCTGACTTCCGTTTATTAATATAGAAGATCTTGGGTGATCATATATGATCTTTACAAATTGAACAAAATACCCTAAGAAGCCAAACTTATCTAATGCTGTGAATAGATGGTCCCAAACCACTGAGTCGAACACCTTCTCGGTGTCAATTGTGATTAATGCAAAGTCCTGATTACTCATTTTTGTACGTAGTTTATTCCAAAAATTTTCAAGTACCAAAGAGACTTTCCGTATATTTTTAGTTAAAGATCTTCGGGACATAAAACCTGATTGGTCTACATGGATAATAGACTCAAGACATGATTTCAAACGCTGGGAGATAATGTGAGTTTACAGCTTGTAGTCTGTAATAAGTAATGAGAATGGTCTATAGGACCCTGGCTCGAAAGGGTTTTTAACTTTTTCAGGATCAGTGATATAATAGATGCAGAGAAGTATTTTGACATGATTTGGTCATTAATATAATAATCGTTAAATAATTGGACTAACACATCCACTATCTCTGTTTTTAGTATTTTGTACATTTCAGTGGGTATCTGGTCTGGGCCAGGGGCTTTATTGCACTTAGCATTATTTATGTCTTCCAAGACCTCATCTCTGGTTATAGATCTATTTAAAACATCAAGCAGATCTCGTGATATTTTAAGTGGCGTAATTTTATGTCAAAAATCATTTTTGTTGTCCATATTAATATCTGTAGTGGCATATAGTTTTTGAAAATATTCTAGAAAAACATTTTTTATTTTAGTAAGATCCATAACTCTATTTGTCCCATCTGTAACTGCTTCTATTATGTTAGTTTTTTTTCCTGGCTTTGTCCAATCTGGATAAAAATGTAGCAGATTTACCATATTGACCTTTGTATATAGCACTTATCTTTAGTTCTTCTCATGATACCTTTTGTTTAGTAAAAATATCCCTTTCTACTTTAGCCACTTTATATGTGTCCCATAACAGTTTAGAGGGCTCGTCAATATATTTACGGAACCTGATTAGATAGTTGGATTTCCCTCTCCTGCATTTTTCTTTTTTTATATCATATAAGCTTTGATCTCCCTTCTTAAGCAAGCTTTGGCAGTTTCCCAAAAAATCTCTGTTCTTTCTCTATAAGTTCTGTTTAGATAATTAAATTATCTCCATTTGTTTTTTAGCCAAATACAAAATCCTAAATTATTTACTAAAAATTTGGGGAAAAGTAAATTGTTCCTTTCATTTCTCTGAGTTGATTTCAAACAAATGTCTAATGAAATAACCACATGGTCAGAGATAATTATATCATATATCTTTGCCTTGACTAATTAGTGAGTTTAATAATAAAAAAAAAAATCTATCCTGGATAGAGAGCCATGTGATTGAGAATCACAGGTGAAAGATTTTGTATCTGGATATTATAGACGTCATATATCATGGAGTTTCAGATTCTTGCATACTTGTATAAATATTTTTGCCTTTTGCTTAGAAAAGAGAATTTTTGGGGCTAAATTTGTCTAATGTTTCTGTCCATATAAAATTAAAATCACCAGCTAAGATTATATTTTGGCCAATATACTTAGTTAACAAGCAAACTAGACTATTATAGAAACTGGGCTCTGTTTAATTAGGACCATACACATTACAAATGATCAACTTGGTCCCATTCACTTTTAATTCTAGAACTACCCACCTCTCTTGGGGATCTAAAACTATATTAATGATGCTATATGACAAATGTTTGTTTATCAGAAAAGCTACTCCTTTTATTCTCCGGGAACAAGGAGTGGCTAGTACCTCCCCAATCCATTTACTTTTAAGTTTAGTGGCTTCATTCACTTTTAGATGTGTTTCTTGTATTAAAACTATAACAGGATTGTATTTACTTAAATGTTTAATTATTACTTTCCTTTTATTGGGGAAGTGATGCCACCCACGTTCCAGGAGAGACACCTAATATATCCCTTCATCATAAAAACATAATATATTCATCTAGGGGAGGGAGAGGAGGGGAAAAAAAACACACAGCAACTACACAACATATACATGACATAAACAAAATAAAACCTTCTAAGCCAAAGTACAAAACAGTATTGCTTCTTTTTCAATGTAAGCCAACTTATCACATATAACAATCTCATCACAGTTGCAATATACATAACCATCAAGTGAGTGACAATTTGTGTTCTTTGAAACAAGCTTTAGCTTCTTCTATGTTACCTAATTTAACTAGACCCTCTTTATCCTCTATCAAGATTTTTGCAGGGTACAATAATTTTGCTTTAAAGCCGTCTTGAATTAGCATAGTGCAGAATGGAGCCATCTGTCTCCTCCTAGAAGCAAGATCTTGGTTTCCCCTATAAGGAGGTTCTCAACTTTTCTATACAATTGCAAGACATTTATTTTGTCTTGAAAATGTAAAAATGTGACCAATGTCCTTATTATTAAATGTGACCCCCTATAATGTGTGCCTCAAACATTTGCACTAGCTATGTTTATTGCTGCTCCACCCAATTCTAGAAGTTTCATAAGTTTTGGATTCCACTTGTAATCAGGTCATAGACTGCTTAGTAACTTTGTTCTTTCGTGCAGAGCGAAGCTTCAAAGTTATCAATAATCCGATTGTCTTCGACACAGAGTAGATGCAAAATTTTACGGCTTGGTTTTAAGTACATTCATGTAACGAAGTGCTATCCGCATGGTGCAAATGTCAGTGGGTTAATTCGATACAGTCTGTGCGAAAATTTTGACGCCTTAGTACATGGCGCCCATTATGTCTGAGCCTCCAGTTGTCCTTAGAAAAGTCTTGATTTAAAGGGACAGGAAACCCAATTTTTTTATTTCATGATTCAGATTGCACATGCAATTTTAAACAACTTTCCAAATTACTTCTATTATCTATTTTGTGTCATTCTATTGATATCCTTTGTTGAAAAATATATCTAAATAGGCTCAGTAGCTGCTGATTGGTGGCTTGACATAGATGTCTCTTGTGATTGGCTCACCAATGTACATTGCTGTTTCTTCAACAAAGGATATCTGAAGAATTAATCAAATAATATAAGTAAATTCAAATGTTTAAAATTGTATTCTCTATCTGAATCATGAAAGAAAAATTGTGTTGTTTTTTTTTGTCCCTTTATAATTGTTATGCTGCCGACCGAACTTCCCAATATCATCAGTTCTTACATTGAAAGATGGGCGTGCCAAAAGTACCAAAACCCAACCCAGAAATCTTCAAACCCTGACCAAATCTGTATAGATATTGATACTAGACAAGCAGGAAGTGTCTTACCCTTGTCCTTTACTCCCCGGGTTTAAATGTTGGACAGTCTGTTTTGTATTGCATTAAATAATACATAAACTTAATACAAACATACGGCTAGATTACGAGTTGTGCGTTAAGGTAAAAAAGCAGCGTTAAGAGGTCCTAACGCTGCTTTTTTACGCCCGCTGGTATTACGAGTCTTGAAGGTTTAGGGTCACCGCACACTTCTTTGGCCTAACTGCAAAAAGACTTACGTAAACTTGGTAAAGTCTTTTTTCTATGGGACTTCCATAGCGCCGGTATTACGAGTCTGTCCTGGGAGGTTTGTGTGGGTGGTGGGTTTTACTGTTTGAGGGGTTGTTTGTAAAAAAAAATTACAGGTAAAAGAGCTGATTACTTTGGGGCAATGCCCCGCAAAAGGCCCTTTTAAGGGCTATTGGTAGTTTAGTTTAGGCTAGAGTTTTTTTATTTTTTTGGGGGGGGGGCTTTTTTATTTTGATAGGGCTATTTGATTAGGTGTAATTAGTTTAAATATCTGTAATTTGTTTATTATTTTCTGTAATTTAGTGGGGGTTTTTTGTACTTTAACTAATTTAATTTAATTTTGCTAATTGTATTTCATTTAGTTAATTTACTTAATTATAGTGTAGTGTTAGGTGTTATTGTAACTTAGGTTAGGTTTTATTTTACAGGTACTTTTGTATTTATTTCAGCTAGTTAGTTATTTAATAGTTAATAACTATTTAATAACTATTCTACCTAATTAAAATAAATACAAACTTGCCTGTAAAATAAAAATAAACCCTAAGATAGCTACAATGTAACTATTCGTTATATTGTAGCTAGCATAGGGTTTATTTTATAGCTAAGTATTTAGTTTTAAATAGGAATAATGTAGTTAATTATAGTAATTTTATTTAGATTTATTTTAATTATATTTCAATTAGGGGGTGTTAGGGTTAGACTTAGGTTTAGGGGTTAATACATTTAGTATAGTGGCAGCGACGTTGGGGGCAGCATATTAGGGGTTAATAAATGTAGGTAGGTGGCAGTGATATTAGGGACAGCAGATTTGGGGTTAATAATATTTAACTAATGTTTGAGAGGCAGGAGTGTGGCAGTTTAGGGGTTAATATGTTTATTATAGTGGCGGCGATGTTGGGGGCGGCAGATTAGGGGTTAATAAGTGTAGGTAGGTTGCGGCGACATTGGGGGCGGCAGATTAGGGGTTAATAAATATAATGTAGGTGTCGGCGATGTTGGGGGCAGCAGATTAGGGGTTCATAATAAATATAATGTAGGTGGCGGCGGTGTCCGGAGTGGCAGATTAGGGGTTAATAAGTATAATGTAGGTGTCGGCGATGTCAGGGGCAGCAGATTAGGGGTTAATAAGTGTAAGATTAGGGGTGTTTAGACTCGGGGTTCATGTTAGGCTGTTAGGTGTAGACATAACTTTTATTTCCCCATAGGAATCAATGGTGCTGCGTTACTGAGTTTTACGCTGCTTTTTTGCAGGTGTTAGACTTTTTCTCAGCCGGCTCTCCCCGTTGATTCCTATGGGGAAATCGTGCATGAGCATGTACGACCAGCTCACCGCTGACTTAAGCAGCGCTGGTATTGGAGTGCGGTAATGAGCAAAATTTTGCTCAACGCTCACATCTTTTCTATTAACGACGGGTTTGTAAAAACCCATAATACCAGCGCTGCAGGTAAGTGAGCGGTGAGGGAAAACTGCTCGTTAGCACCGCATAGCCTCTAACGCAAAACTCATAATCTAGCCGATAGTTTTTTATTTGTTGGAGAATCCTTAAATATCTTCACACCACATCTTTATTCTTAAGAATACTTTTTCACATGGTTTGAAACTGAAAGCAGATCAAATTACAGTTCTCAGATGCTTTGTGAATCATAAGCGGACATGTGATGTATGTATTACACTGTTATATGGCCGCTAGCAGATTCTGTCTATACAATTAGATGATACAGTTTCTTAGGTGAACTTGAAGTGCACAGGAGACACGCACTGCATTTCACATAATTTAAGTAATATAAAATGTAATTATTTATTAAAACCATTTAAACTACAATATTACATCTTCTTTAGATATGAATTGTTAAGTTTTTTCTAATACATTTTGCAAATATGGGTTTATACAAACCTGCTAATCCAATAAGAAAGTAATATGTAAAATAAACGCACAGACATACTCTTTCATATGTAACACATGTTACTGGTTAACAGTTTGCCCCTATCTTAAATCCTATCAACAATGTATTAGTTATATATAACCTTGTTTTACTGTTTTATATTATTTTAAGATATTAAAGTCTACCAAAGATACCTGATTTTTTCTTTAATTTCCAAAGAAGAAAAACATGTAGAAATCAGTGCATTTGAATAAGCGGGATTAAATTAAAGGTCAAAAGTAATATTGCTAAAGATCTCTATATTTGTGAGTAGTAACAGTTTAATTTAAATGGAAATTGTTTTCCTTTTAGAAGATTAATCAACATAGAAATGCATGGGAACAGTTTGATAGTCTGTATGCTTTTAAGACAAATGACAAGCGCTTTTGATGGCAGATAAATGTTCTTGTTATCATATGATTCATCTTAAAGGTGATTGGTTAACACACTCCAACAGCTTGAGGTGATTAATGTTAACAGGAAGGTAATTAGAGTATATATTAATTTACCAATGTCTATTGGTGTGTGTTCTGTTATGACTGTGAACTCTTCATTGTCAATGAGATATCTATTTCCTTTTCTATTTTAACATAAATATAAAAAGGAAATTTAGGAATGATTAGATACAACACAGAAAAAGCAAAGGACAGTTTAGCACTTTGAAATGCCATGTTATAAACAAAGTACATTTTTACTTATCACTAAAGGCTACAGTATTTTTTTAAAGGGACTGCCAAGTCCCCAAAAAATGTTCATTATACACATAGGGCATGCAATTTTTTTTTTTTTTTTTCATTTTCAAAAAAACTTTATTTAAACCATAATGTCATACATGGTATGCAAAAAAGATAACGTAACAAAGCTTAAGACAATCAGAGTTATGAAATAACCTACAACATTGTAGTGCTGACAACACACATTTCCTGTTATAGCAATTATACATTATTCCTTACAGTATTGGATTGAGCAAGTATTGAATTCAGACAATAGCGGATTCATGTCATACCAGCAACAGGGCTAAATGTTGGTAAAGTCCATTCTTGTTCCAAAAGCACAGTACCTTACTTATCTATGGGATATATAAGTAACTATCGAAAGTCCAGCAAAAGAGTTTTAACCATCTACACCTCTACATGCAGCAGCTATAAAGGTCAATTAGGAAGAACTGATCCATTTATTTCATGTTCCTTAACTAATATTTGTGGTGTGCCTCTGAGTGTTAAGCGGAGGTGAAATGTTGTTTCCACATGAGTGTCATTAATTCTTGTGTTTCCATGGTGCCTAATTGTAAATGGTGATATCTTTCCAGGTGGAGAAAATTCTCCACCTGTACTCTCCAGTCCTCTACTGTGGGTATTATGTTCGATTTCCAATGTTTGGGGATTAGTGATTTGGCACTATTAATCATTAGAATAAGGAGGTGTTTGGCTACACTATTGTTGATTTTGGGGAGAGACAGATATAGGAGGATTAGTGGATCATTGGGTATTTGCTTTCCCACCATGTCTGACATATGCCCAAGAACCTCCGCCCAGAAAGCGTCCAGACTACTACAGCTCCACCAAATGTGTGTTAGGTTACCTTCCTCCCCGCAACCCCTCCAGCATCTATTACTCGCTGGCTTGTATATTTTACACAGTCTACTAGGTGTAAGGTACCATCTCATAAGAAATGTATAATTTGTTTCCAATACCCTCACTGAAATGGACGATCTCTTGGTCTCAAGAAATGCTCTTTGCCAGTCTCTATCTGTTATGTCTAGTCCTAGCTCCTTCTCCCACGCTCGAGTGTAGTTAGGCAATTTTTGCACATCCCCTTTCAGTAATTGTTTGTATATTATAAAAATTAAGTGTCTGGGGGTGTTGTTAGATAGGCAGAGGGTTTCAAAGGGGGTTAGCTTTCTGGTCAGGTACTGCTTCTTGGGATGTGTGGATGTAGTGGTCTATTTGCATGTATGAGTACCAATTTATAGTGATATCTGGATGTAAATCCAGGGTAGGTTCCAGAGGTCTAAGTTTCCCATCCTGAAGAAATATTGAAATAATCTTATGCTTAATGTGGGTTCCTGGGGTACCCTGGCTGTCCTTGTGATTCCAGGGGAGGGCAGAGTTATTGCAGATGGGCTGCATGGGGGAGATAATAGTAGATATGTATGTGGTAGTGTTTAGCAATCTATCCCATGTCTGGAAAAATTCTTCCAGCACCTGGTAATGTTGGATAATTGTCGGTCGTTGTTTAGCAGGAAGCCATGCTGCTATGCCAGCGTTGCACAGTCCCATTATATGTCTATCAATTTGAACCCATTGCTTGTGTGCGTTGTTTGTGTACCATTCTACTAGATTTTGTAAGACAATTGCTGTTTTGTACGTATGAATATTTAGAAGCCTAGGCCTCCACTCTCTTTGGACATATACATTGTTTGTTTAGCTATTCTTGGTCTAATTCCCTGCCAAATGAATTGTTCAATTAAGGATTGAATCTTAGATAGGTAATGGTGTGGAAGGGGAATAGGAGCGGTTTGCAGTAAATATAAGAGCCTGGGGGGAACATTCATTTTTATTACATTTATTCTACCTATCCACGAGATGGATTTGCTCTTCCAGCTAGAAAGGTCTGTTATTAGTGTAGTTTCTAGATTTTTATAATTAGCCTGGAATACTATTTTGGTGTCCATTGCCAGAAAAATGCCTAGGTATTTAAGTCTTTGTTTGTTGAAATACTTTTTCATCATATGTTAGATTTAACATCTCAGATTTGTTAGTATTTATTAGAAAATGAGATACTTTCCCATAGCTCTGGAGTATTTCTAGTGTCTTTGGTAAGGAATCCTCCAGCTCCATGAGTGTGAGTAGAACATTATCAGCATACAGGGCAAGCTTGTGTTCTGTGTCCCCCACCTGTATGCCTTTGATTTGTGTGTTATTTCTTATAGTTTGTGCCAGTTCTTCTATTGAGATCACAAAGAGGACTGGAGAGAGTGGGCATCCCAGCCTAGTTCCGTTTCTAATGTAAAATGTATCTGACAGAATACCATTCACTTTAATCCGAGCCATAGGACAGGTGTATAGGGAGAAAGCATATTGAATAAATTTGTCGCCAAATTTCATTTCATGCATTACTGCTTTTAGGAATTGCCAATTTACCCTGTCCAAGGCTTTCTCTGCATCCGTAGATATCAGGACCGCTGGTATTTTATTGTGCATAACATAAGATATAAGTTGTAAGGCCTTTAGGGTGTCATCCTTAGCTTCTCTCCCTGGGATAAAACCTGTCTGATCTGTGTTTATTAATTTGGGTAAAAACTGGTTTATTCTATGAGCTAAGATTTTAGCTAAGCTTTTAACGTCCGAATTCAATAATGAAATTGGGCGGAAATTCTCTGGTTTATTTGGTTCCTTCCCTGGTTTCGGTAGAACAGTAATATGAGCTTCTAACATGCTTTCTGTGAATCCATTAGTGTTTAAGAGTGAATTGAACATTTTTGCTAACGGGGATATTAGGTGGTGGGGATATGTTTTATAGTACCTCATGCCAAAACCGGCCCACACACTTACCGCTTGGCATAGATTTTATAGCTTTTTTTATTTCGTCTACAGTTATAGGAAGCTCCAGGCTCCTGGTTTCATCTGCCTCTAGTTTAGGGAGATTGAGATCTGCTAGGAAGCCCTCAATACTTTGTGATGTAGTTGCCTCCGGTATATTATACAGCGATGTATACTATTGTCTAAATGTCTCAGCAATGCTTTTGCTATCTTGATGTATAACCCCCTGTTTGTCTCTAATGTAATGGACATGTGTGTTCAGTTGACGTCGCCTCAAGGCCTTTGCTAGTGATGTGCCTGTCTTGTCCCTTACATCGAAGTATTTTTGTTTTAGGAATGCGGCCTTTCTTTGGTATTCTTTTGTGAGGTAGTTCCTCAGTGATTGCCTGACCTTTTGTAGAGATGCTAGCATGTCTGAGGATTGTGGGTTTAGCTTATGTTCTTTCTCTCAATACCCTATTTGCGCCAATGTAGAGTTTAGAAATTGTCTGTTCTCTTTTTTTTTCCTTGCCTTTCTCGCTATAAGTTCCCCTCTGACTACACACTTGTGTGCCTCCCAGACTGTCCTGTCAGAAATGTCCACTGTGCCATTTTCTTTAAAGTAATTAACTAGTGTCCTATCAATGGCTTGCCTAGTTAGGGGGTTTCCCAACATATGTTCATCCAGTCTCCATGTATATGTTTTCTGTGGAATGTCTGGCCATTCCACTACACATTGTACTGTGGCGTGGTCCGCCCACGTGGTGGGTAGAATCTTAGAGTCTGTAATCAAAGATAACCCGAATTGATCCAAGAGTATATAGTCAATTCTGGTAAACGTGTTATGTGGGTTTGAATAAAACGTGTAGTCCCTGGTTTGTGTATTCATTGCTCTCCATACATCATGTAGTTTCAGCTGGTGTATATAGCTCCTGACAATTTTAATCACATGCTTGGGTGTACTAGTGGACCCGGTAGACGTGTCTATCTGTGGATCCAATGGTAAGTTGAAATCCCCTCCTAGGAACAGAGTCCCCTTGGTGTGGACCAGTAGTGAGTGACAAATAGTTTTGAATATATGATGTTGATCTTTGTTTGGAAGATATATATTTGCATTGGTGACTGGTCTGTTAAATAAGAGGCCCACTAAAATTATGTATCTTACATTTTTGTCTTTTTCTATGTACGTGGGTTGGAATTGGACTGAGTTTTTAAATAAAATGCCTACTCCACCTTTTTTTATGTACCCGAGCCAAAAATACATTCCTATATTTGTGTGATAGTAGTCTTGGCTCCTTGCCTCTCTTGAAATGTGTTTCCTGTATTAGCAGTATGTCAACCGTGTTTTTGTATAGGTCTCTGAAAACCATAGATCTCTTTTCCGGGCTATTGAAGCCATTTACGTTCATTGTTGTAAGTGTAAGTGAATGCATGCCCGGCCTCCTCACAGGCTTAACCACTCTAAATTTAGCTGGTGTTGATATAAAGTCGTGCTCTACAAGTGTTCAGTTCCCTAATTGTTGTCTGGTATTCTAGTGTGATTTTGTCTGTCTCAGTGTCTTGGTGTGTGCCTTGCGTACAATACTATACCTCTTCTAATAGTATGATCAGCAAAACAATATACAGTTTCTTCTAAATTAGAAGTCAATAACGTTGTTTTGAACTATTACTGCAATCCCCCAAACAAATTTCAAAACATATTTAAGATAAAGATAAACATACAGGGGGGCGGAGCCTGGACATACAGGATGATGGCTGCTTGAATTTTGGCTCTTAAGCCCCACGCCCGATGAAAACTCAAACTAGGCATTTAAAATGTTTTTTTTTTATTGAAAACCCTGGCATATAATGGTGTTCTAACCCAAGCAGCCCAGAATAAGTCCACATAGTGATGTGCTACAGATTGCGGTGACAAGAAGACATCGGAGGAGCAGCGGCACATTGGGGCCCAGCGGAAGGAGTGATCCCAGCCTTGGCGTTCCACTAACTGGCTTGTGAGCGTGTGGGACGTAGCATACGGACTAGAACAACGGAGTGCAGAGAGGATACAAAACGGAAGGGATACTACGCCCGCTTCTCACTGCATATACCGGGAGAGCTGCGATCACGCTACCTGGTCTCCTTCACGGATATATTGTGCGGTAACGAAGCCGTACTAAAGATAGATGCTACAGCAGGCTAAGCGGATTTACCTGCACCAGCAACCGAAATCAACACACGACAGACAGGTATTAAAAAGTTATCATATATGGAGTGTGATGAATGTTGAAGTGCATGAATAACGGATTAAGACTTGGGCCATAATTGTCACCCCACGTGGCGTGCATACAAACCACAGCAGATAGCGCTTTGGCCTACAACTGTACCCCTACCTGCAGGGCTAGACAGGATATTCCCCTGTTCAGACACATTAACCTTTCTGTCTGATAGCACGGATACCTTTTCTACAAGAGATTTACATTTGGGCCTAACCCAACAGCTGTGAATTGCATACTTGGCCTAAGGAATAAAACCCCTACTATTAAAGATTGTGATATTCAGTTCATATTACACTATAAGGACACACTGTGCATCTGCCTTACTACGTGCAGCATTGACATCAATGCAGGAAAGCTGTATGTGGCTTCCTCAGAGATCTAAATTTGCAGTACAAGTGGACAACTCTCTCTGTGCATCTCAAGAATTAACTCCCAATACATTAAGAGCCATGTCTAATAGAAAAGCCGGTAGGTCAGACAAGGGCCCTAAAAGTGCAAACATGACCAATTTTCTAAAACCAGTGACTGCAGTAACTGAGACGGGTACCACTGACATGACCCCCCAGGAGACACTGGAACCCACAGTAGACTCTATCTCAGACCCACAACATCAGAGCCCCCTTACCAGAGAGGACCTTAGCATAATATCATCTAAAGCAGATATAAATATAGTATTAACAGAGATGAGGTCATTATTTGGAGACCTGAAAAAGGATTTGCAGCAGGTCAGTCAGAGAGTCCTGACACTGGAAGGTAAACATGCTGACCTAAAGAAACAAGTAAATTCTAACTCTCAACACATTCAGGATCAAGAGGAAAATATACAGTTTTTGTTGTCTAGAATTGAGGATCTAGACAATAGGGGACGAAGGAACAACATGAGGATTAGGGGGGTCCCTGAATCTGTATCTAACAATGCACTTGAGGGCTATCTGCAGGATCTATTCAGGACAATAAAAGGAACTCCCAGCTCAGCAGATGTCCCTCTGGAGAGAGCCCATAGGGCCTTGAGACCAAGACCATCTTCAAAAGCACCTCCAAGGGATGTTATAATTAAATTTCTGAGTTACAAGGATAAAGACTTAATATCACAAAAGGCAAAGAATCTTAATGAAGTCACACATGCAGGCATACCCCTACAGATATTTTCTGATTTAAGTCAAATCACCCTGCAAAAGAGGAGGGACCTCAAATTCATAACAAATGAACTCCAAGCACATAAAATACCATATAAATGGGGTTTCCCGGTGTGCATAATTGCCACACGAAATGGCACACAGGCTATCTACAGATCTCCATCGGATTTACAAGGTTTCTGCAAAAGTCTGGACATAGTCATCTCTTCGCCGGATGGGGCAACAACATCTCAGCAGGCCCTGGATACTTAGGAGCCCAACTTGATTTAGGGACTACCTTGAACTTTTTGAAGTCTTTTTTGATCTAATAGGCTATCTAACAGTCTCCTTAGGGAGGCATGGGGGAATAATATATTCCTTTGCCCAGGTAATGGACATCCTGGTTTTGTGTGACTGGTGATCTGAACATTCCACCGGAGGCCCACTAGGAGAAATGTGATAAGTATTATCTGTTAACTGTTAAATGTGTTTTTCCCTGGGATCTATAATGTATTATGCTCTTAGCACTGTCTCTAAAGCACACTTATGATCGGAAAGAACTAGGTTATGGTTAGTGACATATTCACACACACTAGAGCATATAAACTAGACAGGCCAGGCCACGCATCTCCTGAGGTGTTCCCTATAAGAAGAAATATGGAATAAATATGTAGCCTTCTCACACTGTTCGGGTTGTTATAGTAGAGCCCTTTTCTCTTCTGACAATAGGTATTAGAACCTTACTGGATGGCATACTCAGTAACTCTGAGTTCATTCTAGCTAGACGTTTTGCTTAGACCCTTTAGGGTTATATGGTTCTAGGTATTTGGGTGGGGCTATGTAGTTTTAGCATCAGTGAGATGGGACAATCAATACTACACCAAATGAGACACAGTGAGGTAGCAGTAGTGTGGGTAGAGAAATTTAGTCAGTCTCACTAGATACGAAACCACAAGGAGGGGATTGAATTATGGTTAAAACAGTTCTAATTAGTTGATTAGTCTTTTTATAATTATGTTGTACTGCATTTACTGAGTGTTTTGTTCATCATTTTGTACCTATGAATAGAGGAACATGTTTGCTTATCTTTATTTTGCTCCAATCAGAAACTTAATTGTAATGTATCGCATATAACTAACATATGTTATAATATATAAAGTGTTCACCACGCTTTATATCCAAAAGAGCACCAGGCTATTATTTCATTTCAGTGAGAGCTTTGGCCCACTGTTACTTCCTTTGATAAAACTAAGCCCAGGGTGATTAGGGGTACCTAACTGGCTTAGATACCCTTGCTCCTAGCCTACTACTAAATTCTTTTTACAAATAACTGAATCGGGTGTGGGGATACTGATCCCACACTTTTCTTTTACTTATCTACCTTATTTTCATTACTACAACCAGGTTAGGTTGTTTTATTACTAATTTTCTTTAACACTGTATTAATTTACTGTATTTCTTTCCTTTGCTGAACCTGAACACAAACATAGAGGTAAAGTTTTTAATTTGCTAATCTCCCGACATTTAAATTGGGAGTGAAAAGGTTTGACTCTTTCTTCACTTCAATCTTTCTCTCTTTTTTTTTTCCCCTCTTCTCCCTCCTCCCTCCCTCCCCTACCCCTCCTTTTCCATCATGTCCAGACACTGTGGCCACAACCTGTCGCTGATGACGGTAAACGCCAAAGGTCTCAACATACCAGAAAAAAGACACCCTTGACCATCAAAAACTTGCCTTAAAGACACAGCAGAAATACTACGAATTTGGGGACAAACCCGGTAAATTATTAGCAAGAGCTCTGAAAAGGAGACAATTAAAAGCCCATGTATATTCTATTGTAAACAAGCAAGATTAAACCCTTAAAAGCAGCCCGGCAATTGCGGAGGTACTGCGCACATACTATCAAGGACTCTATAATTTGCAGAGTCACACTGAGAATCCGACGGGGGGGATCACGCGGCTCACCAAATAAATATTGAAAAGTATTTAGATTCCCTGACACTGCCATCCCTGTCTAACGAAGAGACAGAGGAGCTTGATGCACCTATAACCATAGAAGAGGTGGCCAACACAATAGATAGTCTTCATACAGGTAAAATCCCAGGCCCTGATGGCTTCAGCACCAAATACTATAAATTGTTCAAAGATACCTTGTCACCACACCTAGCATCGCTTTTTAATAGTGTAGGGGACACACAGGACTTCCCTCCCTCTATGCTCCTGGCCCACATAACTACCATTCCAAAGCCGGGAAAACCGGCAAATCGCCCAGAAAATTTTAGGCCAATGTCCCTTCTAAATGTGGATTTAAAAATTTTTGCAAAAATCCTCTCGACCAGATTGAACAAGTTCTTGCCCTCACTGATTTCCCCTGATCAGGTTGGTTTTGTGCCTGGCCGGGAGGCCAGGGATAATACCATAAAGGCTGCTCTTCTAGCAAGCTACGCGCAGATTAGTGGCATTCCATCTATATTTATCTCAACTGACGCAGAGAAGGCCTTCGACAGGGTCAGCTGGCCTTTCCTCCGGGCTACCCTGTCGAAGATGAATTTTGGTCAACACTTTATACAAAGAGTTTTCTCTCTCTACTCAGCCCCATCTGCGCAGGTCAAAGTTAATGATATCTTATCTGCCCCCTTTAAAATAACTAATGGAACGAGGCAGGGCTGCCCGCTCTCCCCGTTATTATTCGCTCTGACTATAGAAGTTTTAGCACAGAAAATCAGAGACAATGAGAAAATCCCGGGAATCCTAGTAGGGGGCCAGGAGTATAAACTTTCTTTATACGCGGACGATGTCCTCCTGTCAATATCAAATCCTTTGACTTCCCTTCCTGAGGTTCTAAAGGAGTTTGAGAGTTATGGTAGGGTGTCTAACTTCCATCTAAACCAGACTAAATCAGAAATTTTAAACATATATCTCCCCCAAGCAGAGATAAGTCAGATGGCAGATATCTGCAGATTATGCATACAGACCCGTACTCTCAAATACCTAGGGATTAATCTCACACCAAAAGCAGATTCCCTATTTGAAGCTAATTACACCCGCCTAATGACTCAGATAATTAGTGATCTTTCCTCGTGGAAAAATAAAAAGATCTCGTGGCTAGGTAGAATTGGAATAATAAAAATGAATATTCTCCCACGCATTTTATATTATTTACAAATGCTCCCGATCTCTCTTCCAACACGTTATCTAAAAAATTTGCAAGGAAGGATAGAAGAGCTCATCTGGGGAGGGGCTAAGCCTCGCATTTCTAAACACACCCTATATTTACCCAAGGATAGGGGGGCTGGGAGTCCCCAATCTCCTCCTGTACAAGAAAGCCATACACCTCCAGCATCAGGTAGAATGGAGCAACAACTCAAAGGACAAAATATGGGTTCAGATAGGCAGGGCACTTATGGGGGTACAAAATGTAGGCTCACTGGGGTGGACCTCTACAAAAAAATAGGCCTAAATCAATTAATTCCCATTCATTCCTACAAGAATTTTTTACTCAATGGGACAAGATACTAATAGAGTACCCACACGTCTCTTCGAATCCCTCTCCCTTGACTCCGTTTGTCCATAACCCAGACATCCCTTTCACAAACACCCAATCTGTGAAGTTAAATACTGCGCAGATAGATCAGACTATGTTTTGTAGGTTATTAGCGGATAAAAAACTTAAAAACCTTGAAGACCTAGAAAATTCCGAACTTAAGATTCCATGGTATTTCCATATGCAGCTTCAGCATTACATTTTGACATGTAAGGCCAGGGAGGACATTGTCAGGCAGCCGACTTTAATGGAATCACTTTGCCTATTGCCCCATACCCCCAAACATTTAATAACCATAATGTACCGCCTTCTTACATCTCATAAAGGAACTCCCTTGCCTGCATATGCTGAACAGTGGAGGCGGGAATTTACACTCCCTTTCTCAGAGAGGGATTGGCAAAAGATATTTCACAAACATACAAAAGCATCAATTTCTGCCAGAACCCTCGAGTCTAACTACAAGTTTCTATCATGTTGGTATCTGACGCCAGTCAGAATTAAAAAAATATATAAACAATCTGATGAGAGATGTTGGAGGGGCTGTGGGGAACAGGGTACGTTTCTCCATATTTGGTGGAGCTGTGAACTAGTGAAGCCATACTGGCACTCAGTACTAAACATAATAGACTCCAAATTAAATATCAAACTGAACAGAAACCCTGCTCTCTTGCTCTTCCATGACTTACCTAAGCTGGTTGACAAATCCAAAAAACACCTCCTCTTCATGATGCTTAACAGCGCTAAATCCCTCATACCAAAAAACTGGAAATCGGTTAGAGTACCTTCGGTCTCTGACTGGGAAAACCAGATTGAGAGGCATTTAATGCTTGAGCGATTTCGTTATTTGAGAGATGAAAAAATGGAATTATATGAATACATTCTGGGACTTTGGAAGACCCAACTGGGGTATCTTGTTATATAGGATCAGGCTACTCAACTGTTGGGATGTCTGCTCATGATTCTTTTCCTTATCTATGGCCCTTCCTCCCTCCCTCCCACCCCCCCCCTCTCCCTCTCCCTTTCCCTCCCCCCCCCCCCCTTTTTTTTTTTTTTTCTTTCTCTTCTTCTTCCTTTCTCTATTTTTCTTTCTTTCTTTTCTCTTTCTCTATTTCTTCTCTTCATAATCATATTGTATACACGGTTTACACTGTTTGGTGTGCGTTAATACACCCATGTTAATGTTGTTATAATTTCATAAATTGTTATAACTTAAGATTCAGAGATCTCGGGACCCTAGCCAATTGACTTAAGGGTAATCTAAAACTGTGAAAACATATGGACATTCTGTTGGGTACAACTCTGCTTTCCCAGCAATGAATTGATGTGAACTATGGACATTTGCAAGATAACTCACAGTGGACTTGGGGAAGTCACTTAACTGGATCCCTTATTGGCAGGTCCCTTGCTTCTATAATGTATGACATTCCCGAGATCTTTAATTTTGCAGTTTTGATGGTATTTCATTGTGCTTGCTCACCTTCTGTTCATTTACTTTTTTTATTATGTACCGTTATTCTTATTGTCTAAATAAAGATATTGAAAAAAAAAAAAAAAAAAAAAAAAGATAAACATACAACCTTAAGCTACTAGGGTAGTTTCAAATAGGCAGTCCATTATAGACAAAGTCCAATGTCATGTGTCAGCCATGTCTGTTGTTTGTATCCTTGCTTGGGAGTGATGTGGTGGCTGCTCCATTTGTGACACTGTAACCCTAGGCCTGCCTAGGTGTATTTTTTCTGTCATATAGGGCCCGTCTTCTTCTGGGTGTTAGATGTTTAGTTGTAGAGCCTTGTTGAAGTGGGGGAGATCATCCAGAGTTTTATAAACAGCTGTAGTGTTATCTTTGGTAGCGATGATGCTGACAGGGAATCCCCAGTGGTAAGGAATTTTCTGCTCTCTTAGTATTGATGTAACAAAGTGTAGTTCCGTTCTCTTCTGAAGCGTTGCTGGGCAAAGATCCGCAAAAATCTCAATGTGGTTGCCTGCGTTAGTAAATTTCTGTTTCTGCCTGTCATGGTGTAGGATTTACTCTCGGTCCTTGTGGTTAAGTAGTTTTAGGATTATATCTCTGGGTGGGGCTTTAGGTGGTGGCTTTGTGCGCAAAGCTCTATGCGCTCTTTCAATGCAGACACCTGGGGATTCATTTGTACCTTTAAGGGTTCTAAACAGGTCCTGGAGGCATCCTTCTATGGCATTCTGTTGTACTGTTTCAGGAACACCCCTAATACGTAGGTTGTTGTGCCTACCCCTGTTATCAAGGTCTTCAACCCTTTCTAGCAAATGATGGATAGTCTCCTCCTGCTCATAAGCTAACCTTGAGATGTGCTGTATATCCTTAAAAGTAGTATTATGGTTTTCCTCCAACGTTGAAACCCTGCTAGTGACTTTAGACAAATCTTTTTAAGTTCACCATACCAGCCCTGGACTTCTCCAATGATTTATTTTATGTCCTCCTTTGTACACAAGGTACTAAGATCATCCTTGGTTACTGGAGTGCTGTTTCCTGGTTCTATTGGCAACGTTTGTGGTGCCGCAGTTTCCTGAGCTGTTGTTTTCTCCATGTCTGTGGTTGTGGAGGATGTATCTTGAGCTTTTAGGTATTGATGAATAGATTTGGACTTATTATTTTTGTCTGATTTATTCAATCTCTGGCCAGGCATGACCACCGCCAATCGTGTAGGTAAATGTGTTAGATTGCAATTGCCAAATAGCTGCCATAAACACTCAGGTAAAGTAATAACAGGGAGCATGCACGTGTGACACACAAAATTGTTTTTGCATGAGATAATGTAATTGCTTTTAAATCTGCAATGCACCCTAGCTGCTGTACAGTGTCAAAGTGCTGGAACTTGTGTGTGCACAGATCCACAGGGGGAGTTTTTTCTCTATAGAGGTGCTTTATAATGTGTGGGTGCCTCTGCCTGTAAATCTGCTAGTGTTTACTTCATCAATGTAGCATCTGTCTGCAGCTTGCCACCAGTCTGTATAAATGTGAGGTGTTAGTTTACATTAACCCCTTCTGCAGCGTGTCTAGCCTGTTTTCCTTTTCAGTCTTTCCCCCACTGCGGTTAATATATAACCCCGGAGACTGCACTCCTCACTTTCTATACTCTCTCACTGTGAAGGATTTTGCTTATACTGCTCCAGCGGATCGCTGCTGCTGTGTGGCCTGCTATGGCTTTCCTTGTGGCAGAGAGGGGTCCGGTAGTGTCGTTTAATGTGGCCGCCTCACACAATGCTCTACACCCTCCTCCACACCACCTACGCTTAAATGTTCATTGCAGAGCCCCCTCTCACCTCCTATTTTGCCCTCGGAACACTAGATGTCCTTACTGCACTGCTTGGTTATGGCGGAGCGCGCGTGGGTGCCTTGTCCGTTACTGTCTGTTCTGTACGCCATGCTCCTGCAGCTGAGTTCTTCTGCGTGCTCCTTCTCCGTATGTGTTGGGGTTGAACAGTGATCCCCCGTTCAGGTTTGTGATGGCTAAGTAGCTTATTTTATGTTGCTTGGGTAGTGGGGCCTAGGAGCCAGTGAATCAAGCTGCCATCTCCCTGTGCGGCCAAGCTCCGCCCCAGGGCATGCAATTTTAAACAACTTTCCAATATACTTTTATCACCAATTTTGCTTTATTCTCTTGGTATTCTTAGTTGAAAGCTAAACCTAAGAGGTTCCTATGCTAATTTCTTAGATCTTGAAGGCCGCCTCTAATCTAAATGCATTTTGATAGTTTTTTACCACTAAAGGGCATTAGTTTACGTGTTTCATATAGCTCATGCACGTGAATTTAACATGGAGTAAGCTCTGATTGGCTAAAATGCAAGTCTGTCAAAAGAACTGAAATAAGGAGGCAGTCTGCTGAGGCTTAGATACAAGGTAATTTCAGAGGTAAAACATGTATAATTATAACTGTGTTTGTTATACAAAACTGGGTAATTGGTAATTAAGAGATTATCTATC
The DNA here is from genome assembly GCF_027579735.1 of Bombina bombina. Taxonomy (NCBI): domain Eukaryota; kingdom Metazoa; phylum Chordata; class Amphibia; order Anura; family Bombinatoridae; genus Bombina; species Bombina bombina. The sequence continues at coordinate 1,171,093,997 of NC_069500.1, forward strand.
TTTTAAAACAACAAAAATTCTGGTGTTGACTGTCCCTTTAAGTAATCTTAAACTGAATAAACATGTAACAAAAAAGTAGTTATTTTTTCCCTTTTTTTATTTGTTTTTATTAATTTAATTTTGTACATGAATAACATAACATACAATGTAGGTGCATCTAAACATCCAAAGTAACCTCTATATCTAGTACATTAATCTTCAATGGACAGCAGTTCACTCATAGGCCTCCCATTCATGAAAGCAATAAGGATAGATTAGAAACATAAAGACAATTTTAGACTTAGAATAGCTGGTTTATGTAAAAAAAACAAAACATTTAATGTATATATTCTAAAGCCCATTAGAGTAATGGTCGTCTCAATAGTGTTATTATATCAGCCTTTAGAACTTAGTAATGAAACATAAGTACAAAAAAATATATCTATATTTTTAAGGTCTTCCACAGTGTTTGTCACTTCCACAAGAGGTGGTAATGACAAACACTATGGGGGACTTTATTCAAACTGAGTGATTTTGCATTGTCTTTTTATTATGCATGTATATTTGTTGGTTATGCTATTCTACTCTGTTTAGTGGTCATGTAAGACCGTCCTTTCAGTCTCATATTTAAAACTGTGTGTTTGTTTTTTTTTGTTTTTTTTTTACTTCAATGGGCACAAACGTTTTAGAGAATTTTATTTTGAAATATATTGGCATGTTTTCTACTCTGTGTTTAACCCCTGTAACAATGTATCTGCAATGCTGCTGTGCCATTCCTGAGCAGCACATGGTTGCCCTGTATGTATGTATGCTGCTTCTGTGTCCTTTTCCTCAGTAGCATTGATGCATTATGCCCGCTTGTGAGATTTTAATAACTATATATTAAACCTCTTTTTCTGTGATTAAACACAGTTAAAAAGGTTATTCTTTTAAAAATAAACTGTTCTAATAAAGAACATTCTATTTTTACACTGGGTGGGCCCTTTAGATGTACTTAAATGCTGATTGAGTTTTGCCATTGTGCCTTCTTTTGTATTTATTGCCTCTGTTTATGAACATGGAGGGCAAGGTTCCTAGGCTAGAAACCTGTCTGCCCATGTTCAGGCAAAGTGATGCAGCATAAAAATTCGTAAAATGGGCAAATTGGCACTTGATGGTCAATTATGTTACAATATTTTACATTAGATTTTTTCTTTTTTCAATTAGATTGAAACTCTATAAACCAAATCGACCACTAGTGGCGAGATTACATATGCAGCGCAAGCTTCATCGCAACTGCTGAAACCTGCGCCACCCGTAATTTCACCTTGCACATCACATAAACCCTTCCGGCAGTTCATAAAGTACTGTAAGTGGGATAAACTAGTGATGTACAGAAATAAGAGTAAATACAAATTTCTGGAGTCGCCAGTGACTTACGGCACGTTAGAAACTGCTGGCGCCTAAGAAAATAAAAAAAAAATGTCAAACCTCCCGTAAAAGTCTAACCGGCCTCCCAAAAATAAACCTGATGCATAAAAACCTTATAAATCTATTAATCCCTAAACCGCCAAACCCACACAAAGCAAATAACTAATTAAATTACTAAGCCCCCTAACCTAACAGCCCCTAATTTAACAACCCATAAATTAACCCCAATTACCTAAATTAAAAATACTAAGTTACAAACAATTAAAATAAAAAAGCTAACATTACTTAAAAATAAAAAACCTAAAATTAAATTAATCTAATATTACAAAAAAAAATTCTAACATTGCATAAAATAATAAACCAAATTATCAAAAATAAAATATTAAACCTTAATCCCTATGAAAATAAAAAAGCCCCCCCAAAAATAAAAACACCCCCTAATCTAATGCTAAACTACCAATAGCCCATAAAAGGGCCTTTTGTAGGGCATTGCCCTAAGATAAACAGCTCTTTTACCTTAAAAAATACTAAGTCCCCCCTCTAACAGTAAAACCCCCAACCACCAAACCCCTAAAATAAAAATTATAAACTGCCCATTGCCTCTAAAGGGGCATTTGTATGGGCATTGCCCTTAAAATGGCATTCAGTTCTTTTACTGCCCTTTAAAGAGCATTCCGTTCTTTTTCAAAGGCCCATTAAAACCCTAATTAAAAAAAAACAAACCCCCAAAAAATAAAAAAAAAGCCTAAGTCTAACCCCCAGATAGGTACTCACGGTTCCTGAAGTCCGGCTGTGAAGTCTTCTTCCAAGCGGCGATATCTTCTATCTTCTTCCAGGAACAAGCCGGCAAGGAGCGGAGCTCGGAACTGAAGACCGGTGACCGCAGAACAGAAAAACGATGACCTCGGAGTCATGGAGTGTGAAGATCACCGCCGCACACTGAGGATTAAATTCAAGGTATGCATTTAAATATGGGGTACCTTGCATTCCTATTGACTGATTTGAGTCTTCAAATTCAAATCAGCCAATAGAATGAGAGCTACTGAAATCCTATTAGCGGATTTGAACAGCCAATAGGATTTTAGTAGCTCTCATCCTATTGGCTGATTTGAATTTGAAGACTCAAATCAGCCAATAATAATGCATGGTATCCCATATTTAAACACTTACCTTGAATTTAATCCTCAGTGTGCGGGGGTGACCCTATGAAGAGGATCTCCACGCTCCTTGGCTCAGAGCTTGCCAGTCTTCAGTTCCGCCGGCGCCGGTCTTCAGTTCCGCGCTTCACTTCCGATTGAAAGAAGACTTCACTGCTGGACTTCAGGAACTGTGAGTACCTATCTGGGGGTTAGACTTAGGCTGTTTTTTCAGTTTTGTTGGGATTTTTTTTTTCTAGATTAGGGTTTTAATGGGCCTTTGAAAAAGAGCTGAATGCCCTTTTAAGTGCAGTAAAAGAGATGAATGCCCTTTTAACGGCAATGCCCATACAAATGCCCCTTTAGGGGCAATTGGTAGTTTAGGATTTTTAGTATTAGGTTGGCTGTTTAATTTAGGGCAATGTCCTACAAAAGGCCCTTTTAATGGCTATTGGTAGTTTAGCATTAGATTAGGGGGTGTTTTTATTTGGCGGGGGGCTTTTTTATTTTCATAGGGATTAGGTTTATTTTTTATTCTTGATAATTTGCTTTATTATTTTATGCAATGTTAGACTTTTTTTGGTAATCTTAGATTAATTTTTAATTTTTTTTAATTTTAATTGTTTGCAATTTAGTATTTTTTAATTTAGGTAATTGGGGTTAATTTAGTGGGTGTTAGGTTAAGGGGCGTTAGGTTAGGGGGCTTAGTAATTTAATTAGTTATTTGCGTTGTGGGGGTTTGGCGAGTTAGATGTTAATATATATTTATTAGGTTTGTTGCGATGTGGGTTAATGGAGGCTTAGCGGTTAATAGGTTAAGTTTAATGCGTTGGTGGGGGATGGCAGTTAAGGGTTTAATAGTTTTAATAGGTACTTTGCGATATGGGTGAATGGTGGATTAGGGGTTAATAGTTTATTAAGGTATATTGCGTTGTGGGGTGATGTTGGTTTAGGGGTTAATTACTTTATTAGGTATATAACGTTGTGGGGGATTGGTGGATTAGGGGTTAATAGGGTAATTAGATGTTTTGCAATGTGGGGGTTGGCAGATTAGGGGTTAATGTTGTTTATTAGTTATTGCAGTGGGTTTGGCAGTTGACAGGTAGATAGATATTGTGCATGCATTAGGTGTTAGTTATTTTCAGGAGGAAGATAGATATTGCGCATGCATTAGGTAATAGTTACTATTTTCAGGGGGTTATAGTGCTCACATATTCAGCGCAAGTCTTGCTGCACCTGTCTATGTATGGTCAGGTGAAAATGGAGTAAAATTTCTCAATTTTCGCCGCGTACGTCCTTGCGCTGAAAATGTGATACCGATTGGCGACGTGGTTCTATGTTAGCTTATGGGAGTAAAAATTGTGGGTGACAGGTAAAATATATATGTGCCGCATTTATATGCGCCGCTGTATATGTGATACCAAAACCACGTAAAAATCGGTGTCAACGGCTTTTGCGGGCAATGCCCCATATGTAATCTTGCCCAAGATGGTATACTACTTCTCATTCATCTATTCATGTGGGTTAGTGTAGTGTTGTACGCCCTCTTGAAGTCATCTATGTTCTCACAGGATTTATGATGGTTTTTGATTAACTTTGGATCATGTTAACATATGAGGTGCTTAACATGTTTTTCCAGTGACTTATTATACCAGCTGCAGAGTATAAATGTATGAGAAATGGCATGTTCCAGTTTATTTGTGTATAAAAAAATAGCTTGTTTTGTGCTTTAAAGCCGCAACCTATTAAAATGGGTTAATCTTGCAGGTAAAACCAGATCTCTATATTTTATCACTTTGTGTGCACACACATACTTCCTTATCTTATATCTGTCTCTAAATCAAAGCCCAATTCTTAAACAAAATATTACATATCTCTGCTACACCCCATTGGGAGTGTCATTTCCTCTGCTGGCTATGTTTGCATAGCTGTCAATAGCTTATACTTAAAGGGACAGTCAAGTCCAAAAAAAACTTTCATGATTTTAAAATGTAATTTTAAACAAATTTCCATTTTACATTTATCACCAATTTTGCTTTGTTCTCTTGGTATTCTTAGTTGAAAGCTAAACCTAGGAGGTTCATATGCTATTTTCTTTGACCTTGAAGACCTTGACAGTTTTTCACCACTAGAGAGCATTAGTTCATGTGTTTCACATAGAAAACATTGAGCTCACGCACATGAATTTAACAAGGATTGAGCACTGATTGGCTAAAGTGCAAGTCTGTCAAATAAACTGAAATAAGGGGGCAGTCTGCAGAGGCTTAGATACAAGGTAATTACAGAGGTAAAACGTATTATTATAACTGTGTTTGTTATGCAAAACTAAGGAATGAATAGTAAAGGGATAATCTATCTTTTTAAACAACAAAAATTCTGGTGTTGACTGTCCCTTTAAGTATAGAAACTTTCTGAATAGGTAGGGATAATACAGGCTAAATCATCTATTTAAAATGTCAACATCAGGTAAAAGTAGCTACTTGTAAACAATTTAATACACTTTAGCACTTCAAATGGATCATTGGGAACAACTTAAAGGGGAGAAAATTTTTTGGTAAACTGCTCCTTTTAATCCTTCTTTTTTATATATTTTTTTTTTTATATTTATTTTTTTTTATACAGCAAATCTAGGCTTTTAATCTTTATTCCCTTATATATGTCAACATTTTCATAAAAACATGAAGAAAATAAACATATCACTCTTTAAACGATCAAATGTGGAAACATATATTAATATTAGAATATTTTTACATTCATGTTTTGATGTTATCAAAATGGATTTAAGGTTATATTGACTTGAAATTATAAATTAAAATGTAATTGCACATTTTCACCACCAGAACCTTTTTTTTTTAAATCAATCTAATTATATGGATCAGTATTCAATTAACTAAAGAGTAAGTAAGAGAAGAATGAAAGCAAGGCATCAACTAAACATAAGCATACAGAAAGAGAATCCCTCTACTTTCTGTATATACTCAACTAAACATAAACCAGATGGGATGCAGTGCCACTGGAGAGTAGTGATGTCCCGAACTGTTCGCCCGCAAACGGTTCACAGAGAACATAGCTTGTTCGCGTTTGTGGGCGAACACATGGCGATGTTCGATCCGCCCCTATGTGTCATCATTGAGGAAACTTTGACCCTTTATGTCACAGCCGTCTGACACATTAGAGCCAATCAAAATCAGACACTCCCTCACAGACCCTCCCAGCTACTCGGAATCCGCCATTTTAGACTCATAACGACCTTGCTTTCTTAATGAGAGGACGTGTTGTGTTTTTGCTCCTGACATTAATAGGAAAAACATAGCTAGGCTAGTGGATTTAGTGTCCACTACAGTCCAGAAGGACTCCACTCATCTCTGCTGCAAGCACAGCACCCCAAAAAGCCCTTTTTAGGGCTATATTTCGTGCCGTTTTTTTTTCCGTTTTTTTTTTTTATTAGCATTCGCCTGTCTTTCAGGCTGTGTGTTTAAGGCTCACAGCATATGCTTTGATTACTGCCACCACTGATATCTCCCTAACAACATTAGTTTAAATTTAACTGACCAAAAAATTTAATTATTTTGCTAGTGTAATTTTTTTTCATTTTCTATCAGGCCTGTGTCACACAGCATATACTCTGGTTCATTGCTCTGTGCCAGCCACCAGTGTTAATATCCGTTTATAACATTATTTTAAATTAAAAAAAAAAATATTTTGCTAGTGTAATCTAATTACATTTACTAACAGGCCTGTGTATGTCAGGCTCACTCAGCATTAATATACCTCTTTTTTTTCAGTCTTTTGGTTAATTCGTCTGTGCCAGGCAGCCACCCAGCACTCATATCTTCTTCACCTTAATTTAAATATATATATTTTTTTAAAAATTGGTTTGATAGTGTAATCTAATATAATTTTCTATCAGGCCTGTGTGTTTTGCTGACATACAGAGCCTACTGTGTTTACTTGCTGCCCTCCCTAGTCTATGAGCCACGACTCATATGTGTTTAACCTTTTTTTAATTCCCCCCCCAAAAAAATAATATAAATCATTTTTCTAGTGTAATCTAATAGTATTTTCTATCAGGCGTGTGTGTATCTGACTTACAGAGCCTACTGTTTTTAATAGCTGCCCTTCCAAGGCTATCAGCCACGACTCATATGTATGTGCTTAACCTTTTTCTTTTAATTCCCAAAAAAAAGTCTTTAAATCTTTATGCTAGTGTAATCTAATTTTATTTTCTATCAGGCCTGTGTCTAACTGTCTATCTGACTTACACAGCATACTGTTGTTAATTGCTGCCCTACGTAGCAGCCAGCCAGTGCAACCACTCATAGAGTCATATGTGCATTGCACTTCTTAACATAATTTTAATATTAAAATCTAAAATTTTAAAATATTTTGCTAGTGTAATCTAACTTAATTTTCTATCAGGCCTGTGTTTTTGTCACTTACACAGCATACTGTGTTAAATTGCTGCCCTACCTACCATCAACGACTCATATCTGCCAGCCTGTGTGCCAGGCCCAACTAGCCAATTAGTGGCACCAATCATAATTCTTGTAACAGTATATAAAAAAATAAAAATCATTATTTTTTGGACTGCAAATATTCAGTCTCCTAGTGCCATTGAATTGCATTTACCTCCTGCCTGCCACTGCCAGCCTTTTGTGCCAGGCCGTCTAGCCAACTATTTACACCAATCATAATTGTTGTCACAGACAGTATAGTTACTAATTAAAATTAAAACATTTCTGATTGTTGATCTTAAGCCTCAGTTTGCTTGTGCCATAGGATTGCACTTTTCTACTGCCTTCCAAGCCTGTGTGCCAGGCCTATTTGAAAAATATTTACACCAATCATATTTGTTGTCACAGTATTCTTAATAATTAAAAATTTAAATTTTTGGTAATAGTTGTTGTGAATCCTCAGTTTGCTGGTGCCATTGAATTGCACTTTCCTCCTGCCTTGCAGCCTGCTGTGTGCCAGGCCCACCTAGCCAATTATTGCCAGCAATCATATTTCTTTTAACAGTATTGCAAAAATTGTCAATCATCACTGTTTTGACTGTCAGTATTCAGTCTCCTAGTGTCCTTGAATTGCATTTACCTCCTGCCTGCCAGCCTTTTGTGCCAGGCCGTCTTGCCAACTATTTACACCAATTATAGGCCTAGATTTAGAGTTTGGCGGTAGCCGTCAAAACCAGCATTAGAGGCTCCTAACGCTGGTTTTTACTGCCCGCTGGTATTTGGAGTCAGTCAGGAAAGGGTCTAACACTCACTTTGCAGCCGCAACTTTTCCATACCGCAGATCCCCCTACGCCATTTGCGTATCCTATCTTTTCAATGGGATCTTTCTAACGCCGGTATTTAGAGTCTTGGCTGAAGTGAGCTTTAGAAATCTAACGATAAAACTCCAGCCGCAGAAAAAAGTCAGTAGTTAAGAGCTTTCTGGGCTAACGCCGGTTTATAAAACTCTTAACTACTGTGCTCTAAAATACACTAACACCCATAAACTACCTACGTACCCCTAAACAGAGGCCCCCCCACATCGCCGCCAATCTATTAAAAAATTTTAACCCCTAATCTGCCACTCCGTACACCGCCGCCACCTACGTTATCCCTATGTACCCTTAATCTGCTGCCCCTAATACCGCCGACACCTACATAATATTTATTAACCCCTAATCTGCCGCCCCCAACGTTGCCGCCACCTACCTACACTAATTAACCCCTAATCTGCCGACCGGACCACTCCGCTACTATAATAAATGTATTACACCCTAATCCGCCTCACTCCCGCCTCAATAACCCTATAATAAATAGTATTAACCTCTAATCTGCCCTCCCTAACATTGCCGACACCTAACTTCATGCATTAACCCCTAATCTGCCGACCGGAGCTCACCGCAACTCTAATAATTTTTTTAACCCCTAAAGCTAATCCTAACCCTAACACCCTCCTATGTTAAATATAATTTTTATCTAACGAAATAAATTAACTCTTATTAAATAAATTATTCCTATTTAAAGCTAAATACTTACCTGTAAAATAAACCCTAATATAGCTACAATATAAATAATAATTATATTGTAGCTATTTTAGGATTAATATTTATTTTACAGGCAACTTTGTATTTATTTTAACCAGGTATAATAGCTATTAAATAGTTAAGAACTATTTAATAGCTAAAATAGTTAAAATAATTACGGAACAGCCAATAGAATGCGAGCTCAATCTGATTGGCTGATCGGATCAGCCAATCGGATTGAACTTGATTCTGATTGGCTGATTCCATCAGCCAATCAGAATTTTCCTACCTTAATTCCGATTGGCTGATAGAATCCTATCAGCCAATCGGAATTCGAGGGACGCCATCTTGGATGACGTCCCTTAAAGGAACCGTCATTCGTCGGGAAGTAGTCGGTGAAGATGGATGTTCCGCATCGGCGGGATGAACATGGATACGGAAGAAAGAAGATTGAAGATGCCGCTTGATAGAAGACTTCAGCCCGATCATGGACCTCTTCAGCTCCTGCTTGGATGAAGACTTCAGCCCGATTATGGACCTCTTCAGCTCCCGCTTGGATGAAGACTTCAGTCGGGTCATGGACATCTTCAGACCCCCGCTTGGGCTTGGATCAAGACATCGGAGGAGCTCTTCTGGATCGATTGGTGAACCCGGCATGGTGAAGACAAGGTAGGGAGATCTTCAGGGGCTTAGTGTTAGGTTTATTTAAGGGGGGTTTGGGTTAGATTAGGGGTATGTGGGTGGTGGGTTGTAAGGTTGGGGGGGTATTGTATGTTTTTTTTTTACAGGCAAAAGAGCTGAATTCTTTGGGGCATGCCCCGCAAAGGGCCCTTTTCAGGGCTGGTAAGGTAAAAGAGCTTTTCTATTTTAATTTTAGAATAGGGTAGGGCATTTTTTTTTTATTTTGGGGGTCTTTGTTATTTTATTAGGGGGTTTAGAGTAGGTGTAATTAGTTTAACATTGTTGTAATATTTTTCTAATGTTTGTAAATATTTTTTTTTATTCTTTGTAACTTAGTTCTTTTTTATTTTTTATACTTTAGTTAGTTTATTTAATTGTATTTATTTGTAGGTATTGTATTTAATTAATTTATTGATAGTGTAGTGTTAAGTTTAATTGTAGATAATTGTAGGTATTTTATTTAATTTATTTATTGATAGTGTAGTGTTAGGTTTAATTGTAACTTAGGTTAGGATTTATTTTACAGGTAATTTTGTAATTATTTTAACTAGGTAACTATTAAATAGTTATTAACTATTTAATAGCTATTGTACCTGGTTAAAATAATTACAAAGTTGCCTGTAAAATAAATATTAATCCTAAAATAGCTACAATATAATTATAATTTATATTGTAGCTATATTAGGGTTTATATTACAGGTAAGTATTTAGCTTTAAATAGGAATAATTTAATTAATAAGATTTAATTTATTTCGTTAGATTTAAATTATATTTTTTGTTCAAATAATTTTTATTGAAAATTGGTATAGTGACATATTTTATACAGTACATTATCATGACATCAAAACATCAACACAGTGTATTGTGTAATAGTTGCAATCTTGTTCTGTCAAAGACCAAATTTTCTTAGGATTTTTCAAAACTATTAGTAACCGAAGTGGTTGGAAAACAGTCGCCAAGAGAGGCAAAGTTAAGAAAAGGGTAGTAAGATTAGGGAAGGTGGGGAGGGGTAAATATAATTGCTGGGTAAGCTGTTATGACTATTTATTCAAAGGAGGTTTATTAGAGATTTTAAGAGTTTTGATCCCAGATGAATTGAATGTTTAATATTGTGTCTGTTTTACCCTGGTAACAATAATGCATTTTCTCTAGAGTTAGGACATGTGCTACCTCAGATCTCCATTGCGTAACAGTGGGTTTATCTTGTGTTTTCCATAGCCTAGGTATTAATCGTTTTGCACAGGTTATCATTAAGAGTAGAAGTTTCTTGCGATAGTGACATGTAAGTTTTGGAATATGATTAAGAAGAACTATTTCTGGTGATAGCACAATGTCTGTACTTAGGGTTTTGTTAATATGTCTTTCTATCATGAGCCAGTAATCTCCTAGGTTTGGGCACGTCCACCAAATGTGTGTTAAAGTTCCTATATCACCACATCTTCTCCAACAACTGGATGAAGCTGTGGGGTAAATGACTCGTAGTCGCTGAGGGGTTAAGTACCACCTGGCTAATATTTTATAGTTTAGTTCAGACATGATTAGTGAGGAGGAGGAGGAGTGGGTATGTCGAAACCCCCGTTTCCAGGATTCAGGTTCTATCTCAGTGTGTAGTTCGTCAGACCATCTTACTAGGTATGTCGGACGTTTTTCAGGGAAGGAACCTCTAAGGAGTTTATATGTCTGTGAGAGGTGAGCCCTCACATTTTTCGGGTTTGTGCACAACTGCTCAAATTTAGTCATTGGTCTTAGGATTTCTACTCTGTGGGGGCTATGGTCAATCGCATGTTTAATTTGTAGGTATGCGTACCAGTTGTGGAATGGAGGTCCCAATTCCTCATTAAGTGAAAGTCTGTCCTTAATACCTTCAGGAGTAGTTATTAGATATATTGGCAGGTTTAACAGGAGTCTGTTGTCATTGACATGTGTGTGTAAGCTATATTTTAAAAATATATGATAATGCAGGATAGGGGTTAGAGGGGATATTGGTGTTGATATAACATTTGAATGTGAGATCAACTCGTCCCATATTGCTAGGGTGGTTTTAATATATTCATTGTGTTGTATCATGTGGGGCCTAGAGTCTTTAGGAATCCAGGGCATATCTCTCATGTGATTAGTTTGTAATAGATAGCTTTCTAATTGTATCCATATTTTTGAGGGTGCGGAGTGGTTCCATGCCACAATTCTAGTTAGGTGTGTCGCTTTGTAGTAGTTCGTTAAGTTGGGGACATTTAGGCCTCCATCTCCTTTACTAAGATATAGTGTGTGTTGGGCTATTCTTGGGCGTTTATATGACCAGATAAAGGAGTTTATCATCTTTTGTTGAGCTTGGAGGTAAGATTTAGGTACAGTCATAGGGAGGGTTTGGAATAGATACAGATACTTTGGTATTATCATCATTTTCACTGTGTTTATCCGACCTAACCATGATAGATGTCCTTGTTTATGCCATGAGTCTAATGAGCTCTTGATGCTATTGTGGAGGGCAGTGTAGTTATCTGAGAATAGTTTGTGTGTGTCTTTGGGAATCACCAATCCTAGATATTTATGTCTATCTGTCAATGCAAAATTTGTTAGTTGTGATATGGACTGTATTTCTTCAGCTGTTAAGTTGATTGGTATTAGTCCTGACTTCTCCATATTAATGGAGAAGTTGGATATTGTTTTGTAACGTTCCAGTGTTTCTATAAGAGCTGGTAGGGATTCATTTGGTGACTGTAGTGTGAGGATCACATCGTCGGCAAATAGGAGGCATTTCTGGGTAATATTACCAAACTTTAAACCCTGAATGTGTGGGTTTTTCCTAATTTGTATCGCCAGGATTTCTACCGTAAGGGCGAATAGCAGTGGGGAGAGCGGGCATCCTTGGCGGGTGCCATTGGAAATAGGGAAAGGCTGTGAAATGGTGTTGTTTATTTTGACTTTGGCATTCGGATTGTGATATAAGGCCTGTATTCTAGTGATAAATTTTTCTGAAAAGCCAAATTTTGACAGGACGGACCACATAAATTGCCAGTCCACCCTGTCAAAAGCCTTCTCAGCATCGGTGGAGAGTAAAATTAATGGTGTACTGTTATGGGCTGCTTGGTGAATTGAGTGGAGCAATCTTATGGTGTTGTCTTTTGCTTCTCGTTCTCTAATAAAGCCCACTTGATCAGGGTGTATTATATCCGGTAAAATCGTACTGAGACGGTTAGCTAAAATTTCCGCATAGATTTTTATATCAATGTTTATGAGTGAGATCGGCCTGTAATTTCCTACTATATCTTTGGGTTTGTCTGGTTTTGGGACGACTGTAATCATTGCCTCTAAGAGTGAGCTAGGAAGGGTAGTTCCACAGTCTATAGTATCTACAGTGGTTAGGAATGTCATTAAGGCCTCTGTTTTGTCTACTGTTGTAGTATCTTGTATATTGTATAGATTCGTGTAGTAGGACATATGCTTTGGTGATTTCCTCGTTTGTATGAGTGTTTCTCCCTGTGTGATCTCTAATTGTTTTAATAAAATTGGTGAGTCTATGCTTTTTGAGGGATCTGGCTAGTAATCGACCTGCTTTATTACTTTCTATAAAGAACTTGGACTTAGTAGTCATCGCTCTCATATGGGCTTTCTGTATAAGGAAATTATTAAGGTTTTCTCTTGCCTTTGTTAAATTAATAAGGTTAGGGGCTGAGGTAGGGTCTGTTCTAAGAGCCGCCTCACAAGTGGATAATTCTCCAGTCAGGGTGGCGTATTGGGCCGTATGTTTTTTACGTTGTTGGGCATTGTGTTTTATGATAACTCCCCGAATGAAGCATTTGTAAGCCTCCCAATTGTTTGCAATGGAGGTCTCTTCAGGTTTGTTTAATAAAAAATATTAATCTGTGTGTTTTCTGATATCTTCTACTGTTTCATGGTCAGTAAGTAAGTGGTCGTTTAGTCTCCAGTTAAATGTATTACGTGGCTTATTAGACCATTTAAAAATAGTGGAGACCATGCTATGGTCTGACCATGGAGTGTGGGTGATCTTTGAATATATGAGAGATGAGAGGAGGGGTTGATCGCATAAAATATAGTCTAATCTGGAGTAGGAGAGTTGTGGATGTGAAAAAAAGGTGTAATCTCTTTTATCTACGTGTACAATCCTCCAAGTGTCAAAGAGGTTAATGTTGTGCAGAGCTGAGCAGTTAGCTTTGAGGGTATTGTTCCGCAGATATGATCTTCCAGTCGAAGTATCTAATGTTGGATTTAGAGGGAAGTTGAGGTCGCCCCCTACAATAATCGGCCCTTTAGCTGCATCAAGTATTAAGTTGGTGAGATGTTTATAAAAATGTGGGGTAGGTTTGTTCGGAGCATAAATGTTGACTAAAGTTACTGGGACTCCATAGCACAGGCCAACTAGAATCAAAATTCTACCTTCTTTGTCAGAGTGTTTATGTAGTAATTCAAAGTGAAAATTTCGTCTAAATGAAATGCATACTCCATTTTTCTTTTGTGTACCAGAACTATAGAAGTGTTGATCAAAATACCTTTTAGATAACATAGGTTCACGATTTTTCTTGAAATGTGTTTCTTGGGTCATTATTATGTCTATTTTTCTTTTATAGAAATCATGAAATGCAATCGATCTCTTCTCTGCTGAGAGGAAACCTTTGACATTTTGTGTAGCTATGTGTATATTACCTGTTTTTGAATGAGCTGTTTGAGTCATCTTGGAATTTATATTATGTGATGGGTTAGATGGTATGTAGGGATTCTCCAGAACACTAGGGGGCGTTAATTATATTTCTGTTCGCAATCTAGGGATGTACAGGTCTAGATTTAAATTATATTTAACTTAGGGGGGTGCTAGGGTTAGACTTAGCTTTAGGGGTTAATACATTTATTAGAGTAGTGGTGAGATCCGGTCGGCAGATTAGGGGTTAATTATTGTAGGTAGGTGTCGGCAATGTTGGGGACGGCAGATTAGGGGTTAGTAAATATAATATAGGGGTCGGCGGTGTTAGGGGCAGCAGATTAGGGGTACATAGGGATAACGTAGGTTGCGGCGGTGTACAGAGTGGCAGATTAGGGGTTAATAATAATATGCAGGGGTCAGCGATAGCGGGGGCGGCAGATTAGGGGTACATAGGGATAGCGTAGGTTGCGGCGGTGTACGGAGCAGCAGATTAGGGGTTAATAAAAATATGCAGGGGTCAGCGATAGCGGGGTGGTAGATTAGGGGTTAATAAGTGTAAGGTTAGGGGTGTTTAGACTCGGGGTTCATGTTAGGGTGTTAGGTGCAGACTTAGGAAGTGTTTTCCCATAGGAAACAATGGGGCTGCGTTAGGAGCTGAACGCTGCTTTTTTGCAGGTGTTAGGTTTTTTTTCAGCTCAAACAGCCCCTTTGTTTCCTATGGGGGAATCGTGCACAAGCACATTTTTTAAGCTGGCCGCGTCCGTAAGCAACGATGGTATTTAGAGTTGCAGTGGCGGTAAATATGCTCTACGCTCCCTTTTTTGGAGCCTAACGCAGCCCTTCTGTGAACTCTAATACCAGCGGTATTTAAAAGGTGCGGGGGAAAAAAAGCATGCGTAGCTAACGCACCCCTTTGGCCGCAGAACTCTAAATCTAGCCAATAATTTTTAGTCACAGTATAGTTACTAATTAAAATTAAAAAATTCTTGATTGTTGATGATCTTAATCCTCAGTTTGCTCGTGCCCTAGAATTGCACTTTTCTACTGCCTTCCAAGCCTGTGTGCCAGGCCTACTTGAAAAATATTTACACCAATCATATTTGTTGTCACAGTATTCTTAATAATTAAAATTTTAAATTTTTGGTAATAGTTGTTTTGAATCCTCAGTTTGCTGGTGCCATTGAATTGCACTTTCCTCCTGCCTTGCAGCCTGCTGTGTGCCAGGCCCACCTAGCCAATTATTGCCAGCAATCATATTTCTTTTAACAATATTGCAAAAATTGTCAATCATCACTGTTTTGACTGTCAGTATTCAGTCTCCTAGTGTCCTTGAATTGCATTTACCTCCTGCCTGCCAGCCTTTTGTGCCAGGCCGTCTTGCCAACTATTTACACCAATCATAATTGTTGTCACAGTATAGTTACTAATTAAAATAAAAAAATTCTTGATTGTTGATCTTAATCCTCAGTTTGCTCATGCCCTAGAATTGCACTTTTCTACTGCCTTCCAAGCCTGTGTGCCAGGCCTACTTGAAAAATATTTACACCAATCATATTTGTTGTCACAGTATTCTTAATAATTAAAAATTTAAATTTTTGGCAATAGTTGTTGTGAATCCTCAGTTTGCTGGTGCCATTGAATTTCACTTTCCTCCTGCCTTGCAGCCTGCTGTGTGCCAGGCCCACCTAGCCAATTATTGCCAGCAATCATATTTCTTTTAACAGTATTGCAAAAATTGTCAATCATCACTGTTTTGACTGTCAGTAATCAGTCTCCTAGTGTCCTTGAATTGCATCTACCTCTTGCCTGCCAGGCTTTTGTGCCAGGCCGTCTTGCCAACTATTTACACCAATCATAATTGTTGTCACAGTATAGTTACTAATTCAAATTAAAACATTCTTGATTGTTGATCTTAATCCTCAGTTTGCTCGTGCCATAGAATTGCACTTTTCTACTGCCTTCCAAGCCTGTGTGCCAGGCCTACTTGAAAAATATTTACACCAATCATATTTGTTGTCACAGTATTCTTAATAATTAAAAAATAAAAATGTTGGTAATAGTTGTTGTGAATCCTCAGTTTGCTGGTGTCATTGAATTGCACTTTCCTCCTGCCTTGCAGCCTGCTGTGTGCCAGGCCGACCTAGCCAATTATTGCCAGCAATCAAATTTCTTTTAACAGTATTGCAAAAATTGTCAATCATCACTGTTTTGACTGTCAGTAATCAGTCTCCTAGTGTCCTTGAATTGCATCTACCTCTTGCCTGCCAGGCTTTTGTGCCAGGCCGTCTTGCCAACTATTTACACCAATCATAATTGTTGTCACAGTATAGTTACTAATTAAAATTAAAACATTCTTGATTGTTGATCTTAATCCTCAGTTTGCTCGTGCCATAGAATTGCACTTTTCTACTGCCTTCCAAGCCTGTGTGCCAGGCCTACTTGAAAAATATTTACACCAATCATATTTGTTGTCACAGTATTCTTAATAATTAAAAAATAAAAATGTTGGTAATAGTTGTTGTGCATCCTCAGTTTGCTGGTGTCATTGAATTGCACTTTCCTCCTGCCTTGCAGCCTGCTGTGTGCCAGGCCCACCTAGCCAATTATTGCCAGCAATCATATTTCTTTTAACAGTATTGCAAAAATTGTCAATCATCACTGTTTTGACTGTGATTCTTCAGTCTCCTAGTGCCATTGAAATGCAGTTTCCTTTCTCCCAGAGTGTGTGCCAGACAGGCCCATTTGCCAACTAGTGCCAAACAATCATATTTGATATCACAGTACTTGTAATATTTAAAAAAATTAACAATTTGTGATTTTTAAAACATCTGTCTTTTTTGTTGTTGTCAGTCTCACAGTGTATACTGTGCCCACTTTCACAGTGCCACCACTCAATTGGTGTAATAGTATTGCTAGTGTCCATTTTAAAAAAAATGACAGGCAGAGGCAAGCCACCCTGCAGGTTCCGTGGTCGTGGTCGTGGTGCTGTGATTCCTTTAGACCCTACAAATATGCACATTGTTCAGACGCCGGGTGCCAGGGGGGATGCGAAAACTTCTGAGGAGGACCTAGTTAAATGGCTAACACAGGACACTCAATCTTCTTCAGCTTCCGCTGCTAGTCCTCCTAACCTTGACGCACCATCTAAGTCCAGCTGTGCTTTGGGCAGGTCTCAAGTGACCAGTGCCACTCCCCCGCCTGTTGCCACCACCAACACTAGCATCACAGCCGCTTCACTTGATCTGTCACAGGAGTTATTGACACATCATTTGGAAGAAATGAGTGATGCGCAACCATCATTGACA
Organism: Bombina bombina; assembly: GCF_027579735.1. Taxonomy (NCBI): domain Eukaryota; kingdom Metazoa; phylum Chordata; class Amphibia; order Anura; family Bombinatoridae; genus Bombina; species Bombina bombina. The sequence goes on from NC_069500.1 coordinate 1,171,111,181, forward strand.
GAGGATGTAGATAATAGTGATCAGTCTCAGTCAGACAGCATTACCGACATGGAGGTACGGTGTGATGATGATGATGATGATGATGTTGTACCCGCTGCTGCTTCCTTTCTTGATGTTTCAGATACAAGTGAAGCGGTTGATGATGAGGTGTCGGTGGATGTCACGTGGGTGCCTGCTAGAAGAGAAGAAGAAGAGGGGGAAAGTTCAGATGGGGAGACAGAGAGGAGGAGGAGACGATTTGGAAGCATGGGGAGGTCGTCTCAAGGAGCTAGTGGCACAGTAAGACAGAATGCATTGTTGACAGGGGTCAGCCAGACAGCACGCCGACGCCCATCAACGCATGCTGTTGCCACCACCAGAATTCTGTCATCGCAGAGCTCAGCAGTGTGGCATTTTTTTGTGTGTCTGCCTCTGACAACAGCGATGCCATTTGCAACCTGTGCTAAAAGAAACTGAGTCGTGGGAAGTCCAACAGCCACCTAGGTACAACTGCTTTGCAAAGGCACATGGTCTCCCATCACAAAGGCCGATGGGAAGAACACATGAGTAGAAGCAGCACACAAAGTGAAAGCCGCCCTCCTCCTCCTGCTCCAGCATCTTCAGCCACGTCAACCAGTGCTGTCCTCCTTGCCCCCTCTCAACCATCCTCCACTCAGTCTCTCTTACGTAGCAGTTCCTGATCATCTGCCCACAGTCAGGTGTCTGTCAAGGACATGTTTGAGCGTAAGAAGCCAATTTCTCAAAGTTACCCCCTTGCCCGGTGTCTGACTGCTGGCTTGTCTGAACTCTTAGCCCGACAGCTTTTACCATACAAGCTGGTGGAGTCTGATGCTTTCAAAAAAAATTTATCTATTGGGACACCGCAGTGGAAGGTACCTGGCAGAAATTTCTTTTCACAAAGGCAATCCCAAACCTGTACTCTGTTGTGAGAAAGGAAGTTATGGCATGTCTGGCACACAGCATTGGGGCAAGGGTCCATATGACCACGGATAGCTGGTCTGCAAAGCATGGTCAGGGCAGGTATATCACCTACACTGCGCATTGGGTAAACCTGCTGACTTCTGACAAGCATGGAATGCGTGGCTCTGCAGAAGAGTTGGTGACACCGCCACGACTTGCAGGCAGGCCTGCTTCTACCTCCTCTACTCCTCCTTCTCCATCCTCTTCCATAACCTCTTCCTCGTCTGAGTCCTCTTCAACTTCTGCGTCTTGCTCCACATCTATGGCACCCCCCCAGCTCCCCAGGTACTATGCTACATCCCGGGTACGGCAGTGTCACGCCATCTTGGGGTTGACTTGCCTGAAAGCGGAGAGTCACACCGCACCAGCACTCCTGACCGCCCTGAACTCACAGGTGGATCAGTGGCTGACTCAACACCAACTGGAGATTGGCAAGGTTGTTTCTGACAATGGAAGTAATTTGGTGGCGTCATTGAAATTGGGCAAGTTGACACATGTGCCGTGCATGGCACATGTGTGTAATCTAATTGTACAATGATTTGTCCTTAAGTACCCAGGCTTACAGGACGTCCTGAAGCAGGCCAGTAAGGTGTGTGGCCATTTCAGGCATTCCTACATGGTGCACTTGTCCGATATCCAGCGTCAAAACAACCTGCCAGTGAGGCGCTTGATTTGCAACAGCCCGACACGGTGGAGTTCAACACTCCTAATGTTTGACCGCCTGCTCCAACAAGAAAAAGCTGTTAATGAGTATTTGTATGACCGGGGTGCTAGGACAGCCTCTGGGGAGCTGGGGATATTTTTGCCAAATTACTGGACGCTCATGCACAATGCCTGTAGGCTCATGCGTCCTTTTGAGGAGGTGACAAACCATGTCAGTCGCACAAAGGCACCATCAGTGACATCATACCATTTGTTTTCTTCCTGGAGCGTGCCCTGCGAAGAGTGCTGGATCAGGCAGTAGATGAGCGTAAAGAGGAAGCGGGAGAGTTGTGGTGTCCATCACCCCCGCAAACAGCCGAATCAGCATTGCTTGCTGGACCTGCGGCAACGCAGAAAGAGGATTGTGAGGAAGAGGAGGAATGTGGCTTTGAGGAGGAGGAGGAAGACCGAGCACAACAGGCATCCCAGGGTGCTCGTTGTTGTCACCTCTCTGGTACCCGTGGTGTTGTACGTGGCTGGGGGGAAGAAGATACCATCAGTGAGATCAGTGAGGAGGAGGAACAGGACATGATTAGCTCGGCATCCAACCTTGTTCAAATGGGTTCTTTCATGCTGTCGTGTCTGTTGAGGGACCTTCATATAAAAAAGCTGAAGGAGAACGACCTGTACTGGGTGTCCACGCTCCTCGACCCCCAGTATAAGCATAAAGTGCCTGAAATGTTACCAAATTCCCGCAAGTCGGAAAGGATGGAGCATTTTAATAATAAATTAAAAACTATGCTTTACACAGCGTATAAGGGTGATGTCACAGCACCACGGGAATGTAACAGGGGAAGAGATTAAATTAATCCTCCTCCTCCCACGACCACAGCGGCAAGGACATGATGCTTTCCTGATATCTTGTTGATGGAGGACATGCGTACCTTTTTAAGTCCCATGCACCATCAGAGCCTTTCGGGATCCAGCCTTAGAGAAAGACTCAACCGACAGGTAGCAGACTACCTAGTGTGCAAGCTGGACTTGTGGCCTGAGCTATCCCAATTTGCAATGGAACTTCTGGCCTGCCCCGCTTCAAGTGTTCTGTCCGAAAGGACTTTTAGTGCAGCAGGAGGTTTTGTCACTGAGAAGAGAAGTCGCCTAGGTCAAAAAAGCCTTGACTATCTCACTTTTATAAAAATGAATGAGGGTTGGATCCCGAAGGGACTGACATTGGACGATACATTTGAATAAAAAAGGCCTGATGATGAGATGAGTTGGCTTGGGCTACAACTGGTACACAGGCTGGCCTTTTTTTTTTTTGTTATAAAGCTGGAGGACTTGCTTGACTTATTCGCCAACAACTAGTGTTCAAGCCACAAGCTTTTAGGACACTTTATAAATGTTTTACAAACATCAATTTGTTTGCTACAACAATACCCAAATTTTTCAGTCATTTGTTCATTCCTAATTTTCCTGGCCTCTGCTGCAGCTCTGTGGGTACAAAACTCAAATAAAAAAAATAAGGCACATAACACTAGTGATTAAACTGTTACGAATAGTACAACTTAGCACACCACTCATAACTGGTGGACCATTAAATTGAACGCAAAATGCCACAAATTTGAAGGAGGAGGACCGACCAAGCATCTTTATCCGTCTCTTGGTTGCTCTAAATTATCTCCATGTTCCATCTATGCCATACCTGTACTCTATTGTGCAAAAGGGTGGAATATGTGGTGTTTCATGCTGTTGTGCCTGTTGCGGGTCATGGCCCATGGTATAAAAAGGCTGAAGGAGAAAGACCTGTAATGGGTGCCCCAGCAAATTTTTTGAAAAATGTTCTTGGTTCCTCTCAATTATCTCCGGGTTTCTAAAATGGATGCCATACCTGTACTCGCTTGTGCAAAAGGATGGCATATGTGGTGGTGTTTCCTGCAGTTGTTTCTGTTGAGGGTGCTGGACCCTCTTATAAAAAGGCTGAAGGAGAACGACCTGGAGTGGGAGTCCAAGCATGGTTTTTGGGGCAATTTCACTTTTCCAAACAATTATCTGTGGGTTTCTAAAATCAATGCCGTACCAGTACTCTATTGTTCAAAAGGATGCCATATGTTCACTTTCCTGCTGGTATTTTGTTTGAGGGTCCTGGACCCTCTTATAAAAAGGCCTAAGGAGAAAGAGGTGTACTGGGTGTCCACTCAATTTTTTTTTCTATTTCACATTTGCCCAAAATTATCTCTGGGTTTGTAAAATCAATGCTGTACCTGTACTCTATTGTTCAAAAGGATGCCATACATCCTCTTTCCTGCTGGTGTTTTGTTTGAGGGTCCTGGACCCTCTTATAAAAAGGCCTAAGGAGAAAGAAGTGTACTGGGTGTCCATCGAATCATTTGTTTGATTCAAATTCCCGGTTGCAACAAATTATCTCCGAGTTTCTAAAATCAATGCCTTTCCAGTAATCTAATTTTCAAAAGGATTCCATATGTCCTCTTTCCTGCTGCTGGTTTTGTTGAGGGTCCTGGAGCCTCTGCTAAAAAGGCCTAAGGATAAATAAGTGTACTGGGTGTCTAATCAATGTTCTTTTAGATTTCCCCTTTGAAACAAATTATCTCTGTGTTTCTAAAATTCCTGTAATCTATTATTCACAAGGATGCCATATGTCCTCTTTCATGCTGTTGTTTCTGTTGAGGCTCCGGGAGCCTCTTATAAAAAGGCCTAAGGATAAAGAAGTGCACTGGGTGTCCAATCAATGTTTTTTTCTATTTCCAGGTTCATATAAATGATCTCTGGGATTCTAAAATCAATGCCTTAACTGTAATCAATTGTTCACAAGGATGCCATATGTCCTCTTTCATGCTGTTGTTTCTGTTGAGGGTCCTGGAGCCTCTGCTAAAAAGGGCTAAGGTTAAATATGTGTACTGGGTGTCTAATCAATGTTTTTTTAGATTTCCCGGTTGAATCAAATTATCCCCGGGTTTCTAAAATCAATGCCTTTCCAGTAATCTAATTTTCAAAAGGATTCCATATGTCCTCTTTCCTGCTGCTGGTTTTGTTGAGGGTCCTGGAGCCTCTGCTAAAAAGGCCTAAGGATAAATAAGTGTACTGGGTGTCTAATCAATGTTCTTTTAGATTTCCCGGTTGAAACAAATTATCTCTGTGTTTCTAAAATTCCTGTAATCTATTATTCACAAGGATGCCATATGTCCTCTTTCATGCTGTTGTTTCTGATGAGGCTCCGGGAGCCTCTTATAAAAAGGCCTAAGGATAAAGAAGTGCACTGGGTGTCCAATCAATGTTTTTTTCTATTTCCAGGTTCATATAAATGATCTCTGGGATTCTAAAATCAATGCCTTAACTGTAATCAATTGTTCACAAGGATGCCATATGTCCTCTTTCATGCTGTTGTTTCTGTTGAGGGTCCTGGAGCCTCTGCTAAAAAGGGCTAAGGATAAATATGTGTATTGGGTGTCTAATCAATGTTTTTTTAGATTTCCCGGTTGAAACAAATTATCCCCGGGTTTCTAAAATCAATGCCTTTCCAGAAATCTATTTTTCAAAAGGATGCCATATGTCCTCTTTCCTGCTGCTGGTTTTGTTGAGGGTCCTGGAGCCTATGCTAATAAGGCCTAAGGATAGATAAGTGTACTGGGTGTCTAATCAAGGTTTTTTTTAGATTTCACGGTTGCAACAAATTATCTCTGGGTTTCTAAAATCAATGCCTTAAATGTAATCTATTGTTCAAAAGGATGCCATATGTCCTCTTTCCTTTTTTTTTTTTTTTTTTTTTCTAGGTATTTTTCTTTATTTTAGAAAATTTAATGCACTTATAGGTTCACTAAGATTAGGACTTTGCACACTGCCATTTTCCATGCAGCATTTTGACATGTCGTGTGATATGACTAGAAGAATGGTATGTTTTGAATCTGCTGAGCATAATAATAAAAAAAAAAAATTTAACTTGAGTTACTAACTGAAGCATGACTTCAGGAGTCAGGTGTGGTCCTAGGTAGTGGTTGTTTGCAGATTCTTTTTTTTTTTATTATTTCTTTATTTTCTCACCAGTAATGTACAATGTTCCAAAAAAGAAAGCAAAAACCAAAAAAAAAGCACACACGCTTTATCCTTTGCGCCACACAGGGCCAGATCATCAGACTCTAATACAATTACCAATTCAACCTATGTGGCTCCATACTTATTGCTAAAATAAAAATAAAAAGCTTTATAATTGTGCACAACACTGGATTTTCAAACAGTTTTAACCCACAAACATACAAATCCCACACAGAATGACAATAACAAATGGAACAACCGTAACCCTACAAAACAAAACAAAAACAAAAAAAAAAGAAAAGATAAGCACAATACAAATCTCTCTCCCTGCCCCCTCCCCCCCCAACAGCCGGCCTAGGGGCATATCCATTCTCCCCTTAGGTTAGACTCCAATATAAACACTGAGTCCTCATTTAGCAAAGAAGGCCTCTATATTTATTTGCATTTCCATTTGAATTTTAATCTGCTCTAGGAATAACTGATAATGTATACCTTTCTTGAATTCTGCAAATTTGGGCTCCTTATGAGATCGCCAGTTTTTCAAAATTATTTTCCTACCTATAAGAATAGCCGTATTTATTAATAAAGGGTTCCACCCAATTTCCTCATGCGTTGTTAGAAAAAAAACATTCTGGCATGTGATATAGGTATGTCGTTGATAAAGTTTTGTTAACCAAAATGAAATTTTACCCCAAAATCTCTGAATCACCGGGCAGAACCAAAACATATGATATATATCAGCTAGGCCTAGTTTACATCTAATACAACACAAGCTATCTCTTCCTTTTACCCACGATGAGAGAGACTTCGGGGTGACATATACCTGATATAAGATTTTAATTTGTTGTTCTCTAAAATATTCTTGCAGATTCTTTTTAATGCAAATTGCAATTGCCACAGCGTGCATAAAATGTGCGTCACTAGTCTCCAAATCTTACCTTTTTAATGCCAATTGATATTGCCACAGCTGGAACAACAGTAAATAACATGTGCATCACCACAGTCTCCAAAGCTGTCAGATGTATACAAAAACACTGATAAAGTATTCCTTTCGGGGTGCAAAGAGATGGCTACCGGAACACTCCAGGAACTTCCCAAGAGTCGCTGTCTTGTGTTTCTGGTGATGTTGGAGACATCTGGGTACAGGGAGGCCCAAAATCCTCTCCATCTCTGTGCACCACAGGACAGGACGTCCTTGTCATCCATAAGCACATGAAATTGCTGGCATTTTCCTTGCTTCAAGAAGTTCAGCTTTTGCGGTGATAGTACAGAATTTAATAAACTTTGGTTTTCCTACCATACTCAAGACAATCTTGTAGTTCAAGCTTCGGACTTGCTGTGGGAAACAGTGGCCTGTCCATACCAGGAAGATGATTTAGACAGAAGTAACGAGCTCTGCTTGCATGTGACACATGTTTATCATCAATCATCAAAGGGGTTGTGTGCAGAATATGGCAGATGGCCCCTTATTCACATGTTTGTCCAGAGCCACAACATTTGCAAACAGCCAGAAGAAAGGTCGGTTCTCACCAGCCTTAAGTTGCGCTTCATTAACCAAATGCTGATATTCAAAAATAGACAAACAGTGCCTTAAAAAAGACATCTGCGATATGGATTCACCAGAGCAAGGTCATTGCAAGTACTTCCCACGATAACAAAATTAAAATTCCACAACTCCGCAATCTTCCCCTTCACATTATTATTGTCACACTCCCTTGTACTCCTATGCCCAGCTCCCTGCTCTTGTTTTTGTTGAGGGTCCTGGAGCCTCTGCTAAAAAGGCCTATGGATAAAGAAGTGTACTGGGTGTCTATTCAATGTTTTTTTAGATTTCCCGGTTGCAACTAATTATCTCTGTGTTTCTAAAATCAATGCCTTTCCTGTAATCTATTATTCAAAAGGATGCCATATGTCCTCTTTCATGCTGTTGTTTCGGTTGAGGCTTCGGGACCCTCTTATTAAAAAGGCCTAAGGATAAATAGGTGTAATGGGTGTCTAATCAATGTTTTTTTCTATTTCCCGGTTGCAACTAATGATCTCTGGGTTTCTAAAATCTACGCCTTTCCTGTAATCTATTATTCAAAAGGATGCCATATGTCCTCTTTCATGATGTTTTTTCTGTTGAGGCTCCAGGACCCTCTTATAAAAAGGCCTAAGGATAAATAAGTGTACTGGGTGTCTAATCAATGTTTTTTCTATTTCCCGGTTGCAACTAATGATCTCTGGGTTTCTAAAATCTATGCCTTTCTTTTAATATATTATTCATAAGGATGCCATATGTCCTCTTTCATGATGTTTTTTCTGTTGAGGCACTGGGTGTCCAATCAATGTTTTTTTCTATTTCCCGGGTCATATAAATGATCTCTGGGATTCTAAAATCAATGCCTTTCCTGTAATCTATTATTCAAAAGGATGCCATATGTCCTCTTTTATGATGTTTTTTTCTGTTGAGGCTCCGGGACCCTCTTATAAAAAGGCCTAAGGATAAATAGGTGTAATGGGTGTCTAATCAATGTTTTTTTCTATTTCCCGGTTGCAACTAATGATCTCTGGGTTTCTAAAATCTACGCCTTTCCTGTAATCTATTATTCAAAAGGATGCCATATGTCCTCTTTCATGATGTTTTTTCTGTTGAGGCTCCGGGACCCTCTTATAAAAAGGCCTAAGGATAAATAAGTGTATATGTCCTCTTTTATGATGTTTTTTTCTGTTGAGGCTCCGGGACCCTCTTATAAAAAGGCCTAAGGATAAATAAGTGTACTGGGTGTCTAATCAATGTTTTTTTCTATTTCCTGGTTGCAACTAATGATCTCTGGGTTTCTAAAATCTATGCCTTTCCTGTAATCTATTAATCAAAAGGATGCCATATGTCCTCTTTCATGATGTTTTTTCTGTTGAGGCTCCGGGAGCCTCTTATAAAAAGGCCTAAGGATAAAGAAGTGTACTGGGTGTCCAATCAATGTTTTTTTCTATTTCCTGGGTCATATAAATGATCTCTGGGATTCTAAAATCAATGCCTTAACTGTAATCAATTGTTCACAAGGATGCCATATGTCCTCTTTCATGCTGTTGTTTCTGTCGAGGCTCTGGGAGCCTCTTATAAAAAGGCCTAAGGATAAAGAAGTGTGCTGGGTGTCCAATCAATGTTTTTTTTTATTTCACAGTTGCAAAAAAATTATCTATGGCTTTCTAAAATCTATGCCTTACCTGTCATCTATTGTTCAAAAGGATGCCATATGTCCTCTTTCCTGCTGTTGTTTTTGTTGAGGGTCCGGAACACTATTCTAAAAAGGCCGAAGGAGAACGACCTGTACTGTACTGGGTGTCCAATCATGTTTTTGTTTTCAATTTCACGGTTCATAATAAATATCGCAGTGTAACTAAAATCAATGCCATACCTGTACTCTGTTGTTCAAAAGGATGGCATATGTGGTGTTTCATTCTGTTGTGGTTGTTGAGGGTCATGGCCGTGGGACAGCGTATAAAACGGCTGAAGGAGAACAACCTGTACAGCCTTGCTCCTCTTTTTAGACAGGCCAGCTCTTTGCATACATTCCCACAGACTCTGTAACGCATGCCTCTTTTAGGGAGAGGTGCAGCCATAATGCAGGGTCAGAACCTCTGCCTGCAACTGTTATACTCGATTTTGCGAAAGGAAGTAAGCTTACCATGGTTCCCTGCACGCACGTATTGTTATATTTTGGTGAGGGTAATCATGATGGCCATGTAGACCACCACCACTCTGAGAGTCCTGGAAGTAACAGGGATGAGATGAAAGAGCTAAGAATAGTAGAACTTGAAACAACAGAGTTAGCCATGGGTGTTAATCCAAGACCGCTTGGATTTATTTTTGTATTGTGTGCGGCTAATCATGCAGGCTATATAGAGCTGCCACCATTCGGTGTTGTATCAGCTATAAAAATAATAAGAACTGTACTATTAAAATACAGCCAATGAAGGGCCTATGAAGACTGAGCAAAGGTTGGATTGTAGTATTTTGTTCGGGTAATCATGATGGCCATGTAGACCACCCGTAACAGGGATGAAAGTCCTAAGAATAGTACTAATTGTAACAACCGAGTTAGCCATGGGTGTTAGTCTAAGACCACTTGGCTTTTTTTTGGCTTTGGGTGTGGCTATTCATGCAGGCCATATAGAGCTGCCACCATTCGGTGTTGTATCAGGTATTAAACTAATAAGAACAGTACTACCAAAATACAGCCAATGAAAGGCCTTATGAAGACTAGTACTAATTGTAACAACCGAGTTAGCCATGGGTGTTAGTCTAAGACCACTCGGCTTTTTTTTGGGTTTGGGTGCAGCTAATCATGAAGGCCAGATAGACCTGCCACCATTTGGTGTTATAACAGGTATTAAACTGCAAAAAACAGTACTACTTAACACAACCTACTTACCATGGGTCCCAGAGCATATGTTTGGTTATTATATTTTGTAAGGGTAATCATGCAGGCCATATAGACCTCCACCGATAGGGTGAGTATGAGTAACAGCTATTAAAATGCGAAGGACATTACTAATTAACACAACATAGTTACCATGTGTCGCAGACCAAGAGCAGATGTCTTATTATTATATTTTGTATGGGTAATCATCCAGGCCGTATAGACCTCACCAAATAGGGTGAGTTACATAGATTAAAGTGCTAAGAATGGTAGTACTTAAAACACAACCTAGTTAAAATGGGTACCAGACCACATGTCTTATTATTATATTTTTTCAGGGTAATCAGGCAGGCCATATAGGACACCCCCGATAGGGGGAGTAACAGGGATTACAGTTATAAGAATAGTACTACTTAAACACAACCTAATTACCATGGGTCCAAGACCAGATGTTTTATTATTATAATTTGTCAGGCTAATCATGCAGGCCATATAGAGCTCCAACAAAAGGGGGGGGGTAAGAGGGATTCAAGTGATAAGAAACATTTTACTTAACACAACAAAATTACCATGGGTCCCAGACCGCGTGTCTTGTTGTTATACTTTGTCAGGGTAATCATAACCGCCATATAGACCTCCACCAATAGGGGGAGTTACAGGGCTGAAAGTGCAAAGAATAGTACTACTTAACACAACCTAGTTGGGTCCGAGAACGCATGTTTAATTATTAGACTTTATCAGGGTAATTATATATCTAACAAATCTATCTATTTCTCTTCTATTGATTCTATCTAACTATCAATCTATGTATACAAGATGAGGAAGAAGGAAGGCTGAGTCCAAGTGTCAATAAATAGGTTTATTGCGGAGCAGACTTTCTGGATACAAGGTAAGCTCCAATCTTACGCGTTTCACGCATGAGCACATGCGCTTCATCAGAGATATCAGTCTCTGCTGGTCAGGATCCATATAAAGGAATGAGTGGCCTATCAGGACAGGTATAGTTCTTTACTCATCAGGTAGATCTATCCTATCTATCAATCTATCTTCTGTCTGGGATGTTTTGAGACAGCCACTTGTGTTTCTGACAAATTTGAAGTAGGAGGACAGAACAATCATCTTCTTCCATCTCCCGGTTCCACAAATGAAGGCCATATAGACCTCATCTGATAGGGGGAGTAACAGGTTGTAGTAAAATGTTAAGAATAGTACTACTTAACAGACTACTCTGTCAGGGAAATTATATATATTTCAAATCCATTTATTTATATATCAAATCGATCGAACTATCAAACGTATCGATCAAATGTAGATTGCATCTATTGATCGATGTAATTCGTATCTATAAAATGTATATTACATATTTTGGTTGATGTCATTCGTATCTATAAAATGTATATTGCATCTTTGATTCGATAACATTCTTATCTATCAAATGTATATTGCATCTATTGATCGATGCAATTTGTATTGATCGAATGTATATTGCATCTATTGAGCTATGTACAGTGTATCGATCATATGTATATTGCATCGATTGAGCTATGTTATCTATGTATCTATCTATCAAATCTATCTCGTGGTTGTGCAAGTGGACTGTTTGCGGTTGATTGCGGTGCGTAACACTTGGAGTTTGCTCTGTCACTGTGATGCGGCCGTAACCCTTACACTACCTGATAGATACAACATCATAACTGATGTTTTAAAGCATGTTATTGCAAACATGTTAGTTGATTTAGGCCCATTATGGCTTAAAAGCAGACTATGCATATACTATGTAATTTTCCATGGGAGTTTTGCCAGGGATCCCCCTCCAGCATGTGACAGTCCAGGTGTTAGTACCCTTGAAACATCTTTTCCATCACTATTGTGGCCAGAAAGAGTCCTTGAAGGTTTTAAAGTTCGCCTGCCTATTGAATTCAATGGCGGTTCGCGGGTTCGCGAACAATACCGGAAGTTCGAGTCTGCCGTTCGAGAACCGAAAATTTTAGGTTCGCGACATCACTACTGGAGAGTGTTGTAGCCATGCTTGTTATGTGTGCCCTTAATTCTAGTTAAATTGTGAACAGCGTAACCAGCAAAGAGAAGACATTTGGAAAAGTCTCACCATTTTTATTATTATTTATTTATTATCATTTATTTGTGTAGCGCTGCCAAATTCCGTAGCGCTGGGTACAATGATAGGGGTATACAATGACAAGCATTTGTGATAAAATACGAAACATAACAAGACTAAACAAATCTAGTACAGGATGAAGAGGGCCCTGCTCCAAAGAGCTCACAGTCTACAGGTTTAAGGTGCAGAGACATAAGGTTGGGGGTAGCTTGTCACATCGGTTGTAGTTGCAGCAGTGAGTCAGGTAGTTCATGTATTAGTTTGGTTAGGATGAGAGATGGAGGAGCGATGGTAAGCCTCTCTGAATAGGTGGGTTTTCAAGGAGCGTCAGCTTTCCAGTAGTTTAATGTCCATTTCCTATGTTCCTTAGCCCAAGCTTATTTTTATTTGTTACCTGTAGTAGTGGTCTGTGTGCAGCAGTTCTACTAAGAAGTCCTGATTCATGCTGTACCCCAAGAACAGTTGATGTTGAGATATGTCTAATTGAATTTAGTGATGAATGTATATAGTATCTAATATGAGGTGCTTTTAATTGGTAATTCCTGAGGCTGGTGACTCCTATTAAGATGTGACTCTTGATCTGCCTTTTTTGTGACTTTCATTAGAGCCTGTTAACTTAAAGAAAGACTAATCTTCCTTAAGGTTATGCTAAACTCTTTGGTAAGCTGAGCTGTTCTTGCTATATTAATACACTACTAGAACCAGAAAGTATAGCTTTCTATCAAATAGGGTATAGCTTTCTACCAAATAGGGCTATTTAAGAGCCATTCTACCCTGCCACAACAGTGTTGATTGGCATTAGGTGTCAATAAAAAATAAATTCCACAAATTAACTTTTACAGTCCCTCACTTACTATACCCATTGAAAAGCCTCTAGAGAATATTCGGCTTTTTACTTTTGATGTACATTAAGTCCCACACTAATTTAAGCCATCACAGAGTCATAATACAGTGTAAAAGTTATGTATTTTATTGCAAAATGGAAATTTGTCTATCTTTCTTTGAGGTACGTAACATGTATGAGGAATAATAATAGCACAGTCAGAGATTTTATTCCTCCATCAAGTCTTAATCTCCTGTCTCCTTTCCTGAAACCAGAATGTTCATGAATTAAATGTACCTGTATCTACAATTTCAACATAGAGTAGTCCTTAAAAAAGTCTAATTTAAATGCTAGTTTTGAGAGTAGAAATCCTAATTCTAGAGTACAGAGAAATCTTCTGCCTCATCGGTCCCAAATCCCAGCCAAATTAAAATGTACTCAATCCCGACAGTTATATAGAAACAGGGCACAAAGCTAATTCCATCTCCTTTCTAATAGTGAAATGCACCAAGCAGGGATTTAACCCAATTTCACCAATTATACACACAGATTGTGTAACCCATCAGAATGTGTGACCAGGCAATCTGTGCATGCATGCAGTTACATCATCACATTCCAATGGTTGCAAAATCCTACAGAACAGCTCCCGTTGGATTTTGCAACCGCGAGGTACACATGCGACATAGGTCAGCAGTTACAAAATCTGAAACAAAACAGCTGTCATCGGATTTTGCGGCCAAGGACGGTGCACAACTTAATCAAGAGTAACTGAATGTCAGCAAGTAGCACACAATTGAATCTGGGGCTACCAAGTGCACTGAGACATAACTAAGGTCTTATTTATCAACAGTCAGCACTGCCCCCCTCGGCCTACAGCTGAACATGGCTAAATTACAAATGGGTTTAGTTGCCTAGCTAGCTTCTTTGTGTCGCTTAAGTTCATATTCCCTGCACTGCCTATATGTTTGTTAAGGAAGTAGAGTGAGGATGATTGAATACTTTATATCTTCCATCTGCTCTAAACTTTCAAAACTTCTCTGACTGAACCGCTGATGCAAACTTTTAAGCTCATGTATTTTTATTTTGCAGGGCAGTTAATGAAAGAAAAAGTTAAAAGTATTCAGTTTTAGTTTATTTTCAGTTTAGGGGTTAATATTATAGGGTACTTGCTGTGGGCTAGTGGTGGTATAGAGGTTAATAGATTAAATGGGTACTTGCGATGTGCTAATGGCGGTATAGGGGTTAATAGATTAGATTGGTACTTGTGATGGGGAAGTGGCAGTATAGGGGTTAATAGATTAGATGGGCACTTGTGGTGGTCTAGTGGTGGTAGGGGTTAATAGATTAGATAGGTACTTGCAGTGGGCTAGTGGCAGTATAGGGGTCAATAGATTAGATGAGTCCTTGTGGTGGGCTAGTGGCATTTGAGGGGTTAACATTTTGATCGATACTTGTGGTGGGTATGTGGCAGTTGAGGGGTTAACAGGATAGATAATTGTGGTAGGAATGTGGTGGATTAGATATTTATTAGTGTAGTGTTGGTTTGTGATTGTGGGGTACTTCGGTTTAGGGGTACTTATGATTAGTGGTTAGGCATGGCAGCTATATTCCAAGGGATCGTTTAATATACATTGCCAATGTGGGCTGTGATTTTAGGTGTTATCTTTCACCAGCATCGCTGACCAATGGCATGTATAGTAAACACCTCTCTGTGATGCAGCCTGTAAGCACCTATGTCTGGAGCTTGGAATATTTTGACCAGCTTGCTCGACATAGCGGTGGATCCCTTGGAATATCTTGCCGCCACGGTAAGTGAGACCGCAGCCTAGCATGTAGTGTGATGAACCAGAAGTTGAACCCCAATTAACAGAATGGCCCTTGACACCCGGAGCACCAGAGCCAAGGAGGTGGATCAATCCACATAGCAACAAAACAGAAAGTGACGGCAGGCACTACTCCAGACCTTAAAGTTAAAATCAGGTAACTTTATTTCAATCAATGTAAAAGCAATATCTTGCCACCTTGTAGCACTTTCGATTATCGGGCCAATGAGTTATTCCCCTTCCATTAATGACATCCACAAAGTGGCAATTTAACCAGTTTCCACCAATAACACACACAGTGCAGCAAACCACAAGTGATGAGAATATATGCACCCATGAATAATATATGTTATAACATAAATACATAAATTTAATTGTAACAATTATATTTTCCCCATTTTTTGCCTGAATGTAAGAATTTTAGAATTAGCTTAAATTGTTTATTTCACTTTATATGTTTATTTATTGAAGCATGGGTGTTTCTGCAATGGCTGCAGATTTTGCAGACATCTTGCCTATACACCACCGCTTATCAGACATCTGAAATAAATAATAAGATTGCAAGCATAATTTAACTATTTTAGCACATATATTTTTAACAACAATGTTATGCTGTGGTGTAAAAATTTGGAACACTGCACTTCCTCTAAACTGATTTAGAAAACTATTAAATACAAATGAAAAATATTGTGCAATATCTTATATTTCATAGTTAGGCAATCTAAGCCAATGATTTGTATTAAAATTCCTAGGGTGAGCACTCATTTCGTTTGCTCAAAAGTCATGAAATTGATATGAAGTTGAACATTTTCAAAGGTAGAGATGGCAACTGAAGATACAAATGCTTAGTTATTACCAAAACATGTGTTTTGATCAAGATAATAATACTCTAGGAAACAACTCTGTGTGAAAGTAAGTAAAAGCTAAAGAATGTATCAGCAATTTCCTCTGGGAGCATATCAAAACTTTTTCATTTAGCTCAATTACACATTAAGGCATGTCTCTAGTCTCTATAGAGGTCCTTAATAGTTGGAATGTAACTAAACGCGTTGAAAAAAGAATACCAGTGCTAAATGCTTTGTTATTCCACAAGGTACATTATAGCTCAGTATGACATACTTTTCCTTGTTCAATTTGATTTGTTAAAATGATTTTTTTTTTCACATTTTGAGGGAAAAAACTTTTAAATGACCATTTCAGATATGTGACAATTTCTTTCTTTATCATGAATTTTATGTTAGCAAAAAACTATAAGAAATATCAATTGAATATATTGTGTTAAAATACCATCTTAGAATTAGCTGTTTTGTTTGTCAATTATTTATTTTAAGGGTACATAATGTTTAAAATTGCATTTTTAAATTGGTTAGAGAACACTTTTGAAAGAAAAGTTAAAAAATACATGTACAAATTAAGCAGTTAATCTTATGAAATTTTAAATTTAATAATTTGAAACAACTCTGTTATGCCCTTTTTCCTTTGACTCTATTATATTACTTTCAAATAGTACACTAACAAAGGGCTAGATTACAAGTGGTGCCCTAAATAGTCGTGGCTTGATAGTTTGTATATATATATATATATATATATATATATATATATATATATTGCTATAGATATATGGGTATATATATATATATATATATATATATATATATACTGTATATATATATATATACTCTATATGTATATATATACTGTATACACATAAATATATATATATATATATATATATATACTGTATACACACACACACATATATATATATATATATATATATATATATATTAATAAAAAAAGAGAGTACAGTTCCAAAATATTAGAACCAAGAAACTATCAGCTAGATTACGAGATGCGTTAGGGTTAAAAAGCAGCGTTGAGAGGTCTCAACGCTGCTTTATAACGCCCGCTGGTATTACGAGTCTTGAAAAGACAGGCTCACCGCTCAATTTTTTGGTCAGACTCGAAAGTACCGCAAATCTAAAAGTGAGCGGTAGACCCTCTCCTGTCAAGACTGATACCGCATTTAAAAGTCAGTAGTTAAGAGTTTTATGGGCTAACGCCGTAGCATAAAACTCTTAACTAAAGTGCTTAAAAGTACACTAACACCCTAAAACTACCTATTAACCCCAAAACTGAGGCCTCCCCACATCGCAAACACTATAAAAAAAATGTAACCCCTAATCTGCCACTCCGGACATCGCCGCCACTATAATAAATATATTAACCCCTAAACTGCCGCACTCCCGCATCGCAAACACTAGTTAAATATTATTAACCCCTAATCTGCCTGCCCTAACATCACCTACACCTACCTACATTTATTAACCCCTAATCTGCCGCCCCCAACGTCATGGCCACTATAATATAGTTATTAACCCCTAAACCTAACACCCCCTAACTTAAAAAAAAATTAATAAATCTAAATAAAATTACTATCATTAACTAAATTATTCCTATTTAAAACTAAATACAGGTGGCCCTCGGTTTACGCCGGTTCAATTTGCACCGTTTCAGAATAACAACCTTTTTTTTCAGTCATGTGACTGCTATTGAAAAGCTTTGGAAAGCAATGCACTAATTAAAATAGCCAGTAGGTGGAGCTGTCCGCTTGTTTTGCAGCTAAGTTATGCAACTTAACAGCATTAAATTGATCTGTGTACACAGATCAGACCAGATCTATCAAGCAAAATTTAGCAGGCACTTCCCTATTATCTTCCTGTCCAGCAGCTTCAGGTGACTGCTTATTAATCACTGCATATTGAAATGCATAGAATAGGTGCAGACCCAATATTATCTAGCATGCTAACAATGCAGAGAACTGATTGCAGAAAAAAGTAAAAAAAGTTTTTGTTCATTAAACTTAGTTTGATGATGATGCAGTCTGTTGTGTAATTACTTTATTAGATGATGTTTAGCAAATGTTTTTGTTCATTAAACTTAGTTTGATGATGATAGAATCTATATTATTAGGTTTATAATGATGTTTAGCATTTAAAGTCTTCATGTCAAAGCTTTAAAAATAATGTATTAGGTGTTACTTATGATAATTTTGAGAGGGGCCTGGAACCTAACTACCTCACTTTCCATTGACTTACATTATAAACTGGGTTTCAATTTACAACGGTTTCGATTTACAACCATTCCCCTGGAACCTAACCCCGGCGTAAACTGGGGGCTACCTGTACTTACCTGTAAAATAAACCCTAAGATAGCTACAATATAACTAATAATTACATTGTATCTAGTTTAGGGTTTATTTTTATTTTACAGGCAACTTTGTATTTATTTTAACTAGGTAGAATAGTTATTAAATAGTTATTAACTATTTAATAACTACCTAGTTAAAATAAAGACAAATTTACCTGTAAAATAAAACCTAACCTAAGTTACAATTACACCTAACACTACACTATAATTAAATTAATTCACTAAACTAAATACAAGTAAATACGTTTTTTTAAACTAATTACACCTTGAAGATCACCCTACCTTGAGAAGTCTTCACCCAACCGGGCCAAAGTCCTCAACGAAGCCGGTCGAAGTGGTCCTCCAGACAGGCAGAAGTCTTCATCCAAGCCGGGAAGAAGAGGTCCTTCAGACAAGCAGAAGTCTTCATCCAGGCGGCATCTTCTATCTTCATCCATCCGGTGCGGAGCGGTTCCATCTTCAAGACATCTGACGCGGAGCATCCTCTTCAAACGACGTCCAACTGAAGAATGAAGGTTTCTTTAAATGACATCATCGAAGATGGCGTCCCTTCAATTCCGATTGGCTGATAGAATTCTATCAGCCAATCGGAATTAAGGTCGAAAAAATCCTATTGGCTGATGCAATCAGCCAATAGGATTGAGCTTGCATTCTTTTGGCTGATCCAATCAGCCAATAGAATGTATTCAGCATTGCACCAACAGCTGGTGCAACTCCACCCCCTGAGGACTCTCGGCCAATCGGCCGCCAGCAGGGGGTGTCAATCAACCCGATCGCACTCGATCGGGTTGAATTGTGGTGATGTCTGTCCACCTGCTCAGAGCAGATGGACAGGTTATGGAGCAGCAGTCTTTGTGACTACAATTAAATACATTTATTTAATTGTAGTTATTTTATTTATATTTATTTAAATTATATTTAAGTTAGGGGGGGTTAGAGTTAGGGTTAGTCTTAGGTTTAGGGGTTAAGAACTTTAATATAGTGGCAGCGACGTTGGAGGCGGCAGATTAGGGGTTAATAAGTGTAGGTAGGTAGCGGTGACATTGGGGGCGGCAGATTATGGGTTAATAAATATAATGTAGGTGTCAACAATGTTGGGGGCAGCAGATTAGGGCTTAATAAGTATAATGTAGGTGGCGGCGATGTCCGGAGCGGCAGATTAAGGGTTAATAATATAATGTAGGTGTCGGCGATGTCAGGGGCGGTGGATTAGGGGTTAATAAGTTTAAGATTAGGGGTGTTTAGACTCGGGGTTCATGTTAGGGTGTTAGGTGTAGAGATAAAAAGTATTTCCCCATAGGAATCAATGGGGCTGCGTTAAGAGCTGAACACTGCTTTTTTGCAGGTATTAGGTTTTTTTTCAGCCGGCTCTCCCCCATTGATGCCTATGGGGAAATTGTGCACAAGCATGTTTTGCCAGCTAACCGCTACCGTAAGCAGCGCTGGTATTGAGGTGAGATGTTGAGCAAAATTTTGCTCTACGATCACTTTTCTGCGGCTATCGCCGGGTTTGTAAAAACCCGTAATACCAGCATTGTCTGCAAGTGAGCGGTGAGGGAAAACTGCTCGTTAGCACCGCACCCCTGTTACTGCAAAACTCGTAATCTAGGTGTATATTAGCCAGCACTGATTATGAATAAATTTTTTTATTAATAAATCCCAGGAGAGGCTAACATAATATAATTAACACAATGTCCTGCAATCAAAGTAACATTTATTAAAACAAAAAAGCAGTGGATATTTGGACCAGTCAATACAAAAGTATAATACAATAAGAAATTATATGGAGAACCATCCCGGGAGGTTAATAACAACAAACTTTCCTGAGATGTAGCCCTTTTGGCTCACAAACAGTCTCTGCTTGTTAGGTAATGTGTACATAATCCCCAAACAGGGGAATAAGCTGTAAAGTGTTCATAGAGCTGGGCATGCCATAATTGTATAATCCAAAATTTGTATAAGTGAGGGAGCTATTGTCTTCCTGAGGCACCCTGTGTGTTACAATATATCTCTCAAAAGTGGTGTGACCAGTTCATTAGAAGAGCAATCCACGGATCCCCGTATCAGATATTAACATAATACCTGACCCATCCTTAGACAGTCTGTGATGATCCTCTTAAAGTTAAATGAATACCGGTGCTATCGACACCAAACTTTTAATTAGTCAGCTTCACAGCTCCAACGGGTATTTACACTCACCCTTCGGGATAATTTCCTCCAAGAGGATAAACGAAAACACAGGGGCCGAATAGCTACCACCTCAAAGTCATTCCAAAACATCAACTGCCAGTGTATGTGGGGGTGCAGCTGCAAACCCCTCTTCAGTAGAACTTTTTTATTCATAACCAGTGCTGGCTAAGATAGTTTCTCAAGGTCTAATATTTTGGAACTGTACTCTCCTTTTTTGAATATAATTATATTTAACTATCGCCTGGCACCTTCAGTCTGCTTCATATTTGCACACAGCAGATTGAAGTTGATTGTATTCTTATTAACAGTTAGGGCTGTGAGTTTCTATTTTTTAATATATATATATAGAATATTAAAAATTACATTTTTTCTATGTGAAGAACATAGGGATGTAAAATGATTATTAAAAATTATTATAGATACTGTAAAAATGTATATATATTCTACGGAATATTTTTTTTTTAGAACATCTATAACATTTTTTTATTATTATTAATATTTTTAATATTTCATATTTAATGTTTTCACCATGCCTTAATATAACTAATTCTAAATGCACGCTAACCCGACACATATTCACATATACTTTTTTTAATTTTTTTATTATTAAATATATATATATGTGTATATTTGTGATAATGTTAATGCAAAATATATATCTATACCTTTATATGTATAGGAATAGATATACTGGTATAGGTATATACAATATATATAGAAACATGTATTTAAAATTGTGCTGTATGTAAAGAACATTAGAATCGGTTAGCACGCAAGTGATGGCGTTATGTTTTTTTCTTCTGCACTCTCCATTGAAGTCTATGGGGAGAAAAAGTTAGCACGGTCACGATAACCAAAGTCCTGAAGTTAGAGGGCACAACTTTTACATTCCTCTTATAATACTCTTGCTATCCTGGGTGCGCAAAAAGATTACTTCTAGCAATGTTTATGCTCGAGAGGGAGAACTAACTAGCACACCACTTGTAATCTAGCCTAAAATGGGTATTTAAACAGCCACTAGTTATTTAATAAATATATTTTCAGCTACTGTATATTTTCCTAAATGACAGCCAACTGGAAAATACTACTATCCCCAAATACGATCTTTTGGCCCCATCAGTAAGACGTAAGAAACTCCAGCACAGTAATTAGTCATTATTTTTCCTCTTTTAACACCATGTTAGTTATTCTTCCTGCTATAAAAGTTAAAGATATAGGGCTAGATCACAAGCGGCTAATTTATTGCCCGCCCACAAACGGGCAAATTTGTCTGTGTGCGATAAATAATCAGGAATTACAGGTGTGCTCGCAGTAGCAATTGGCGCAATACAGTATAATATACTTTATTTAAAAAAATTAACGATAGTAGCATCTTTATTTTGTAATAAAATAACTGGAAAAAGCAGTTTTAAGGTGCTAAAGTTGGCGGGTGTGCGGTGTTAGAAAAAAAGGCACTGTAAAGTGCTTTTATATTGTGGTCTATGGGAACTGTGTGTTCCCAGAAAATTTATATGTATATGCTTATATACATATATATTTATCTGTTAATATGTGTATATATACATATTAACACATACATATATATGTACAGTATATAGTCATATACATATATATTTACAATTTGCTGCCATCATTGCGCAACTTACCCCCTTTTCTGTGCTAGTTCTCATGCTGTATCTGACTGCATGAGAATGAGGCTCCCATTGAAACCTATGGAAGCTCACTCTAGTGCAATGCTTCCCAGCAATGCGAACACGAGATTGCTGTCAACTTGTAATACCAGCGCACTCCGTGGAGAGCAAATAATTTAGTGCAATCTGGCCCATAAAAAGCTAAAAAGAGCAATATATCTCCCATATTTCTTAATACTGTTGCTAGTTCAATTAAGTAAACCCAACACAACTACAAAAGCATAATTTTAAAGATTTTGGTCTTTAAGATGGCCCATTTAATTAATAAATAATACAACTGCTATTTGATCAACTTGCAAAGCAATTTCAATGTATTTCTCTACCAACAAGTTGCCATGCAGAGTGTAAATGTTACAGTCGGATTTCACCAAAATGCCTGGAATACACTACCAAGATTTATCATGGCCCTTCCCTCCATACACATATTGCAGAATTAATCCTGAAAACTATCATCCCAAAGGCAAAAGCAAAACTACTTGAAGTTCAATTGAACACTTGACAAGAAAAGAGCCACCTCTATCTGTATTGTTAAAACAGCTAAACCCTACAGAGAGATTATCTGAATTTACCTATGTGATGAGAGTGGGAAGTGATGTCACCAGATGGGGGCGGGGCTTAGGTCAGTTTGTCTGTGTCGCAGTTACTAAGTGAGATCAATGCTACATATTTATATTTCCATGTTCTGCAATAAAATAGAGTTGTACCATCTTTGCTGTGTCCTGCATCTCATGACATGGTGTCAGAAGTTCTTGCCTGCGATTCTGTTTCCTGATTGATGACAATGTCAAAATTTACCCCACCTGAGCATTTTGATTTATCTCAGCCTGCAGCTTGGCCCACATGGCGTCTGCGGTTTCAGCGCTTCAGGATTGCTTCCAAGCTGGACAAGGAGAGTGGTGAAGTACAAATTAATTTTATTTTATACTCTATGAGGAAAGATGTTGAGCCAGTGTTCAAATGCCTTTACTTTCCAAGAAGGGGAAGAATTTGACTTTGAAATATTTATGAATAAACTCAGTGCCCACTTTGTGCCCAAAAGAAATGTGATTCATGAGAGGGCTTGTTTTCACAAATGTGCTCAGCGTGTGGGACTAGCTGAATTCTGTGAGTTTGGTGTTGCTAAAGAGGAGCAAATCAGAGACAGAATAGTCATATGAATTGCAAATGCTTAAGTCTCACTGAAGCTACAGTTAGAGTCTGATTTAACATTAGATGGGGCTATTAGGATGGCCCGCCAGAGTGAACTGGTGAAAAAGCAAAGTGCTGATCTGAGGTCTGAGAGTATTGTAGATGAAGTGCAGCAGTTCAGGAGAGCTGCTAGCGAAAGGCACAGTGTGAGCGGTAAACATAGGACAACAGATAGACCCAGAAGTGGATGGGCGCAGCATGCCCGATGCACACGGTGTAACCGTGCCCATGATCAGAGTGTCATATGCTCTGCTAAAGTTAAAAGATGTAGAAAATGTAACAGGATGGGCCATTTTGAAGTGGTGTGTAAGACTATATATATATTAAGGAGATGCAGGTGGATAGCGACCAGGAGAGTCAAGAAGTGTCCTTTGTAGGGTCTGTTGCCTTTAAGATTGACACAGGATCAGACATCACTGTAATGTCTCTTGCAGCATTCATAAAACTGCTTTGACAGCCCCAGCTGGCGAGAGGCACAACAAAAGTCCTTAGTCCTGGTGGCCGCATTGATTGTGCAGGGAAATTTCTTGCCAGCTGCGAGTACAAGCAAAGGAAATTCACCATGTGGGTGCATGTGATTAGAAGTCAGTGTGTTAACAACTAATTGAGCAGAAAAGCAGCCTGTGGTTTGGGCCTAGTAGCCAGAGTGAATGAAATCTCTGAAGATATGTTTGGTGAATTGGGGCTACTGAATTGCAACCCAGTCCGTATATCACTTAAAGGTGACGCAGTCCCATACAGCATTACCACTCCCCATAGAATTCTGTTCCCGCTCATGCCTCAAGTGGAGAAGGAGCTTCTGTGTATGAAGAATATAGGGATTATTGAAGAGGTTGTTGAAGCAACTGACTGGTGTGCCCCCATTGTGCCTGTTGCAAAGAAAAACGGGAAGGTACACATTTGCGTAGACTTGAAAAGGCTGAATGAGGCGGTAAAGAGAGAGAGATATGTGCTGCCGACACTTGAAGACAAAGCTCCGAAATTCGCTGTGGCGAAGTTCTTCTCTACATTGGCTGCTTCTAGCGACTTCTGGCAGATACCTCTAGATCCAAAGTGCCGCAAACTCCCCTTCAGGATATCCTCTGCTCCTGAAATCTTTCAAAGAGAAATTAGTTCTCTCCTAAGAGACCACATGGGCATGGCAGTCATCATGGACGAAATCTTGGTGTACGGGTCTACATTGGAGGAACATGATCAGCGATTGAGCTGTGTGCTGCAGACTATCAGAGAGTCTGGGCTTAAGCTAAATAAAGAGAAATGCCATTTTAGGAAAGTTGAGTTAAGTTACTTTGGGCATATCATCAATGGGGAAAAAGTCCTTCTAATGTACATGAGCTGAGACAAATATTGGGCCTTGTAAATTATGTGGGCAGGTTCCTTCCAGATTTATCCACAATACTACACCCTATCACAGAGTTGCTAAAGAAAGATGTTGCCTGGGTCTGGGGACCTTCACAGGAAGATTTTTTTATGCAGGTCAAGTCCCTGCTGGGGTCTGCCCCAGTGCTTGGGTTCTACGAACCTTCCAAAAAGACTGTGGTTAGTGCTGATGCAAGCAGTTATGGGTTAGGGGCCGCCCTCCTGCAGTTGAATGAAAACAAACTACAGTCCTTCGCATACTGTTCCCGTTCACTGACAGCTCCTGAGTCAAAATATGCTCCAAATTGAGAAAGAATGCCTGGCTGCAGTTTGGGCCTATGAGCGCTTCCAGCGTTACCTAGTGGGTTTAGAGAAATTAAGTCTGGAGACTGACCATAAACCGCTAGTCCCTCTAATCAACTCCTATGATATTGACAAAACACCCCTAAGATGCCAGAGACTTCTGATGAGGCTGCTCAGGTTCAACATTCAGGCAGTGCATATGCCGGGGAAACAACTGGTTGTGGTAGATACACTATCCAGGCTCCCACTTACTGCTGCTGAAGAGTCTTCAACGGAATCAGATGTGAAAGTGTATGTAGATTCAGTTCTGGCCTCCAAATCCATTTCTTCAGGGAAGCTAGAACAAATAAAGAAAGAGACATATTTAGATACAGACCTTCAAGAAGTTATAAAGTACATAAAAGAAAGTTGGCCCGAGAGTCGGGCAGCCTGGATGTCTTTAAGTTCTTACCAGTCAGAAAGGTTGCAGCTCACGGAGCTGGATGGGTTGGTGCTGTTCAGGACTGCATTGTTATTCCTGTTAGCATGCGGCAGGAGATGTTAAACAGGATTCACAATGGCCACTTAGGCATTACAAAGTGAAGAGAAAGGGAAGCTACGGCAGTATGGTAGCCTGGAATCAGTTCCGACATTGCAAGCCATGTGTCTAAATGTGCCTTTTGTCAGGAACGCTGGCCTATTCAGAGAAGGGAGCCCTTGATTTCTACTCTGCTGCCTGCAGGCCCGTGGCAGAAAATAGCTGCTGATTGTGCGAACTACACAGGAAAAAGTTCCTAGTCATGATAGACTACTATTCCAGGTATTTGGAAATTGCACTTTTGAATGAAATCACAAGTCAAGCCGTTATCACTCGTCTCAAGAGTTTGTTCGCCCGGTGGGGCATACCAATGGAGTTGGTGAGTGATAAAGGTATGCAGTTCACTTCCACAGAGTTCAGTTCTTTCAGCAGAGAATATGATTTTATACATTCCACGTCAAGTCCACATTACCCGCAGGCCAACGGAATGGCTGAAAGGGCAGTTCAAACAACAAAATTCACTTTGAAGCAATCTGAGCCGTACCTGGCCCTCTTGTCCTATAGGGCGACTCCCATTCAAGCCACGGGGTTTAGCTCGGCACAGCTGATGCTAGGACACCAGATTCGCACCACTCTCTGTGGGAGTCTTCCAGCCAACTAGCTCTATTCCTCGGGACGAAGTCCTTGGGAGGGATGAAGAGGCAAAAAGGGGCTATTGATTCTTCTACGACAGGAGACATTCTGTGAGGCCCTTGCAGGAGCTGAATGTGGGGCAAAGTGTCAGAATTAAACTGGATGATGAGAAGAAATGGAAGTCGTCTGCTACGGTAATTGGACGCTCTCCAGAACCAAGGCCTTATGTAGTCCTTACTGATGGAGGGACAGTTACACGCCATAATCGAAAAAATCTTCAACCTGTACCTAAGAGTTTGGAACTGGATGCCTCAGTACCACCGCCGGTGGGATCCCCTGTTTTAAAAGGGGTGCCTTCCCCTCAGAAAGATCACAGTGGGGATATGTCTTTGCCTCCAGCAGACTCTCAATCACCTTCTTCTGTATCAGAGGACAGTTCATGTACAGTTACATCAAGCGAAAGAGTGGTGAAACTTCCGGCCCGATATCGGGATTAACATTAGTTAGAACACTGACCGGAAGTATGGGCAGAATAATCCCATGGTCACTGTGGACTAGGGTAGTCTACCCCAATGTTCAAGTCAGGAAGTAATTCATGTTGTTTATATTTTCTGTAACTTGTTATTTGTTATATACTGTACAAAACTGTTGTTGTATACCTTGTTATTTGTTGTATTCAAATGAAAAAAAAAAATATATGCTTTGTCCTTTGAAAAGGGGGAAGATGTGATGAGAGTGGGAAGTGACGTCATCGGATGGGGGTGGGGATTAGGTCCATTTGTCTGTGTTGCAGTTACTAAGTGAGATCAATGCTACCAGATGTATATTTCCATGCTCTGCAATAAAATAGAGTTGTACCATCTTTGCTGTGTCCTGCATCTCATGACAACCTAGTCAATGAGCCTCCATTTCTTTCTACGTTCTTCATATAACTTCTCTGGATTATTACATTTACTTATAAATGTTTGAACATGACAAAACAAGGAGAGATGTCATATCTTGCATTACCAAATACATTGATATTCATTTGTATGTAGATGTAAACATTTTGACCTAAAATTATTTTGTAAACTAAACCATTCTGGTAAAATTTGATTTCACTTTAAATTCACCGCATCCAAACTGGCATAAATTCAAATGTGCTGTTATACTGCACCATTACTGACTTCACCACCCAGTAGACAAGAAATGTCC
Organism: Bombina bombina; assembly: GCF_027579735.1. NCBI lineage: Eukaryota > Metazoa > Chordata > Amphibia > Anura > Bombinatoridae > Bombina > Bombina bombina. Next base: position 1,171,138,280 of record NC_069500.1, read on the forward strand.
AGTTATCCATGCAATATTGTAAGTCCCTTCTACCTATGTTATGCCCCCCCATTCTAATCCATTGGTGTATGTATATGTGCACTTCAAATTCAACAAAAAATTGAACAAGAGAAATGCCTGTCAATCAACCCAAACCCACGTGTATTTTCTATCCGCCAACTCAGAGTGATCGCTGCTTCTTACAATCAGGAAGCAGCCCTGCAAGGGCTCCAAAGTAACATTCACTGCTCAATACATTGAGCCCTTAGTCAATATACGCTTCTATTAAAGTGAACAGTAGTACTCAAACGTTCAAAAGCCAGGAAATTAACTTCTATATTCTACATTTATAGGGAAAGTCTACTACACTTAAAGGGAAAGTCTACTACAGCATTGTTGTTGTTAAAAAAGATAGATAATACCTTTATTACCCACTGTCCAGTTTTACATAACCAACACAGTTATATTAATATGCTTTGTACCTCAGCGATTACCTTGCATCTAAGCCTCTGCAGACTGCCCTTATCTCAGCTCTTTTGACAGACATGCATTTTAGCCAATCATTGCTGACTCTTAAAGGAATAGTCTAGTCAAAATTAAACTTTCATGATTCAGATAGAGCATGCAGTTTTAAGCAACTTTCTAATTTACTCCTATTATCAAATGTTCTCTTTACATCTTTATTTCAAAGTATGCTTAGGAGCCGGCCCATTTTTGGTTGAGAACCTGGATAGCGCTTGCTGATTGGTGGTTACATTTAGACACCAATCAGTAAGCGATACCCAGGTGCTCAACCAAAAATGGGCCAGCTCCTATGCTTACATTCCTGCTTTTTCAAATACAGATACCAGGAGAAAGAAAAAAATTGATAATAGTAAATTAGAAAGTTACTTAAAATTGCATGCTCTATCTGAATCACAAACGTCTAATTTTGACTTGACTATTTCTTTAAAAAACTCCACGGGAGTGAGCACAATGTCTAACTGTCCCAAACTTTCAAAATGCACTGAGATAAGAGGCAGTTTAATAGCTTAAAAATTAGCATATGAGCCTTCCTAGGTTTAGCTTTCCACAAAGAATACCAAGAGAACAAAGCAAAATTGCATGCCCTATCTGAATCATGAAAGTTTAATTTTGACTAGACTGTCCTTTTAAGGATAAAAACATGTCTTCATGGTGTGTTTGTTTATGTAAGATTGGAAACATTTGAAAGCTATACATTATCAAAAAACATATGTATGACAACTTTATAGGAAATTATAGGCTTGGAACAAAAACTAACATGACACATATTGAATTATGACAATAAAAATGTACAATCCTAGGGGGCGGAGCCAGCGCTCAATGGAGACGGCTGCACATTTGTGAGCTCCGTTCTCCCTATAGGGCAAAGAAGCTCTCAATGTGAGTTTAACTAGCCTAAAACTGCATACACACCTGCCTTGTCACACCCAGATCCATAATACCAGTCTGTGGATATAACGGATGGGCGATCCGCAAAAACGGAACAGTTTCCTCTCACCGGACTTGCGGCACACGTGCAGGAGGCACCCAGGACCTGCTGTCGCATATCGGATGTGTATGGGCCGACTCCGGTTGTTTTAAAGACAGCTGCATGCCCCATCAAGGTGAGACTTTGAGCCTTCACACAATTGGGCGATCTTATGCAGGACACTGGGGGGCCTAGTTATCAAGCCGTCAAACTCAAATACGCTGGAATTCAGCAGCATATTTGTAGCGAGGCTGATTCGCCTTAGTTATCAAGCCCTAGATACCAGCAAAAGTAGAATTTAGTGACATAAGCTTCGATCCGCCGGACTCAGTCTGACACAGATCGATTCTTACGTCACTACAGATGTTCCGCACACAAGGGCGGCCCAATCTGACTACTTTTGCTAGTTATCAAAAAACTAGCAGGTTTGCTCTGCACTTTTCCGGCCCAGCGTACCTGGTTTTCAATCCGCCGCCCTGGAGGCGGCGGATCCCATAGGAATCAATGGGAGTCTGACCATAGCAAAAGTTCATGTTCGCTGCTGCCAGACATCCCATTCATTCCTATGGGAGATGTCTACACCTAACACCCTAACATGTACCCAGAGTCTAAACACCCCTAATCTGCCCCCCCTACACCGCCGCAACTAAATAAAGTTATTACCCCCTAAACCGCCGCTCCCGGAGCCCACCGCCACTATAATAAATATGTTAACCCCTAAACCGCCACTCCCGGAGCCCACCGCCACTCTAATAAACTGATTAATCCCTAAACCGCCGCTCCCGGAGCCCACCGCAAGCTATACTAAATATGTTAACCCATAAACCGCCGCTCCCGGTCCCTGCCGCAACTATAATGTATGTATTAACCCCTAAACTGCTGCTCCCAGACCCCGCTGCCACCTACATTATACCTATTAACCCCTATCCTGCCCCCCCTATACCGTCGCCACGATTATAAATGTATTAACCCCTATCCTGCCCCCCACTACACCGCCGCCACTGTAATAAAATTATTAACCCCTAAACCTAAGTCTAACCCTAACCCTAACACCCCCCTAACTTAAATATTAATTAAATAAATCTAAATAATATTTCTCTTATTAAATAAATTAATCCTATTTAAAACTAAATACTTACCTTTAAAATAAACCCTAATATAGCTGCAATATAAATAATAATTATATTGTAGCTATCTTAGGATTTATTTTTATTTTACAGGCATCTTTCAATTTATTTTAACTAGGTACAATAGCTATTAAATAGTTATTAACTATTTAATAGCTACCTAGCTAAAATAAAGAGAATTTACCTGTAAAATAAAAACTAACCTAAGTTACAATTACACCTAACACTACACTATACTTAAATAAATTATTCCTATTTAAAACTAAATACTTACCTGTAAAATAAACCTTAAGATAGCTACAATATAATTAATAATTACAGTGTAGCTATTTTAGGATTTATATTTATTTTACAGGTAACTTGGTATTTATTTTAGCTAGTTAGAATAGTTAATAAATAGTTATTAACTATTTAATAACTACCTAGCTGAAAGAAATACAAAATTACCTGTAAAATAAATCCTAACCTAAGTTACAATTAAACCTAACACTAAACTATCAACAAATTAATTAAATAAATTACCTATAAATAACTACAATTAAATACAATTACATAAACTAACTAAAGTACAAAAAATAAAAAAAGCTAAGTTAAAAAAATAACTTAAAAACATTTAAAAAATATTACAACAATTTTAAGCTACTTACACCTAATCTAAGCTCCCTAATAAAATAACAAAGCCCCCCAAAATAAAAAAATTCCCTATCCTATTCTAAATTAAAAAGTTCAAAGCTCTTTTACCTTACCAGCCCTTAAAAGGGCCTTTTGGGGGCATGCCCCAAAGAATTCAGCTCTTTTGCCTGTAAAAGAAAAATAAAAACCCCCCAACATTAAACCCCACCACCCACATACCCCTAATCTAACCCAAACCCCCTTTAAAAAACCTAACACTACCCCCCTGAAGATCATCCTACCTTTAGTCGTCTTCATCCAGCCGACCATCGATGGAACCGAAGAGGAGATCCGCAGCACTCGAAGTCTTCATCCAAGGGGCGCTGAAGAAATCTTCCATCCGATGAAGTCATCATCCAGGCGGCGCTGAAGAATTCTTCCATCCGGGCGATGTCATCTTCCAAGCGGCGTCTTCAATCTTCATCCATCCGGAGCGGAGCCATCTTCAGACGAGCCGACGTTCCGATCAGCCAATAGAATGCGAGCTCAATCTGATTGGCTGATTGGATTAGCCAATCGGATTGAACTTCAATCTGATTGGCTGATTCAATCAGCCAATCAGATGGCTCCGCTCCGGATAGATGAAGATTGAAGATGCCGCTTGGAAGATGACATCGCCCGGATGGAAGAATTCTTCAGCGCCGCCTGGATGATGACTTCATCGGATGGAAGATTTCTTCAGCGCCCCTTGGATGAAGACTCGGCCACTGTCCTCTTCGGTTCCATCGATGGTCGGCTGGCTGAAGACGACTAAAGGTAGGATGATCTTCAGGGGGGGTAGTGTTAGGTTTTTTTAAGGGGGGTTTGGGTTAGATTTGGGATATGTGGGTGGTGGGTTTTAATGTTGGGGGGGTTGTATTTTTCTTTTACAGGCAAAAGAGCTGAATTCTTTGGGACATGCCCCGCAAAGGGCCCTTTTAATGGCTGGTAAGGTAAAAGAGCTTTGAAATTTTTAATTTAGAATAGGGTAAGGGTTTTTTTTTTATTTTGGGGGGCTTTGTTATTTTATTAGGGGGCTTAGATTAGGTGTAAGTAGCTTAAAATTGTTGTAATATTTTTTAAATGTTTGTAAGTTATTTTTTTTATTTTTTGTAACTTAGCTTTTTTTATTTTTGTACTTTAGTTAATGTAATTGTATTTAATTGTAGTTATTTGTAGGTAATTTATTTAATTAATTTAATGATAGTGTAGTGTTAGGTTTAATTGTAACTTAGGTTAGGATTGATTTTACAGGTAATTTTGTATTTCTTTTAGCTAGGTAGTTATTAAATAGTTAATAACTATTTAATAACTATTCTAACTAGCTAAAATAAATACCAAGTTACCTGTAAAATAAATATAAATCCTAAAATAGCTACAATATAATTATTAATTACATTGTAGCTATCGTAGGGTTTATTTTACAGGTAAGTATTTAGTTTTAAATAGGAATAATTTATTAAATTATAGTGTAGTGTTAGGTGTAATTATAACTTAGGTTAGTTTTTATTTTACAGGTAAATTCTCTTTATTTTAGCTAGGTAGCTATTAAATAGTTAATAACTATTTAATAGCTATTGTACCTAGTTAAAATAAATTGAAAGATGCCTGTAAAATAAAAATAAATCCTAAAATAGCTACAATATAATTATTATTTATATTGTAGCTATATTAGGGTTTATTTTAAAGGTAAGTATTTAGTTTTAAATAGGATTAATTTATTTAATAAGAGAAATATTATTTAGATTTATTTAATTAATATTTAAGTTAGGGGGGTGTTAGGGTTAGGGTTAGACAGGTTTAGGGGTTAATAATTTTATTACAGTAGCGGTGGTGTAGGGGGGCAGGATAGGGGTTAATACATTTATTATAGGTGGCGACGGTGTAGGGGGGGCAGATTAGGGGTTAATAAGTTTAATATAGGTTTGGCGGGGTCCGGGAGCAACGGTTTAGGGTTTAAACTATTTATTTAGTTGCGGCGAGGTCCGGGATCGTCAGGATCGTGGTTAGTAACTTTATTATAGGTGGCGACAGTATAGGGGGGCAGGATAGGGGTTACTAGGTATAATTTAGGTGGCGTCGGTGTCCGGGAGTGGCAGTTTAGGGGTTAATACATTTATAAGAGTTGCGGCGGTGTCCGGGAGCGGCGGTTTAGGGGTTAATAACTTTATTTAGTTGCGGGGGGCGCTGGATAAGGGGTAGAACAGTGTAGTTTAGTGTGGGTGTTTAGTGACAGGCTAGCAATAAAGCTGTAAAAAAGCCGATGAGCAGCAAGATCGGATGAGTGATAACTATTACAGTCCGCTGCTCATCGCCCCGTACTTGGTACGCGGCTTTTTGACAGCTTTATTGATAACTTAGGCGAGATTTTTCAGGTCCGCAGCGGCGATGGTAGGCGAGCTTAGGCGGGCGTATTGAACCGGCGAAGGCAGGTAAAGTAGACGCGTTGATAACTAGGCCCCTGGGCCTGTACAATGAATAGACCCGGCCGCCATCTTGGACCGTAAAACCACAACATATAGCATCTAGGGCCACGGGAAAATAAATGCGAGTGCAAATGTTGCCAGCAAAGACATAGCCACAGGGAACTTACACTTTATTGCCTCAGCAGCCTCTTAAAGGGACACAGCACATCAACCTGGGCTACCAGTGAGCTTTGGACGTTAATTATACTTTATTTCCTACACTGCCTTAACACATGTGGGATGAAACAGGGGGCCAGCAAACTTATGCAGGATATTGGGCCTATACAGAGAACAGTCCCAGCCGCCATCTTGGATCATAAAGAAACAGTCTATGGCATCTAGGGCCAGGGGAAAATAAATGTGAATGCAAATGCTGTCAGCAAAGACATAGCCACAGGGAATATATACTTTACTGCCTCAGCAGCTAATTACAGATGTAGAGAAAATCTCATTCCTTAAAGGGACACAGCACACCAATTTGGGCTACTAGTGAGCTTTGGTTGTTAGTTGTACTTTTTTTTTTTTTCTGCACCTCTGGACCGCTAGGCCTGATATATTTGAGTGACTCTAAACCACTGCTATAATTGTCAGCATCCTAAAAAAAAGGTAATAAGGCAGAAAAAAACAACTAAAAAGCAAGTTTCTGCAAACCCCTCTGTCAATAACTTTTTTAAACATCTAGACACATCAGCTAAAAAGCTATCAGCCCAACGGGACACTAGAAACTATGTCTCTTCTGCTTCGTCAGAGGGGGAGTGCCCAGACTCTTCCTTTTCAGTACCCAGGGATCTTTTGGACTCTCTACCTTCTAAAAACGATTTTTCTATTTTGATCTGTCAGGTCAAACAATGTATAAGGGAGGAGATCTCTGAGATTAAAAAAAGACCTCTCAGACATGGGCCTTAGAGTAGAAAAGCTGGAAGATAACACAGACCTCACCAACTCAAATATTACCTTCCTCCTATCTAAAGTTGCGGTGCAAGACTAATCTATACTACAAATGGAGAACAAGCTGGATGACTTGGAAAATTGTAGTCGCCACAGCAATATTAGGATAAGGGGAATACCAGAGTCCATTTCACTGTCAGAACTGGAGAATTATCTGCAAGAACTCTTCACACATATCATAGGAGTTGAACCGAAGCCACGATAGCTCTGGATAGATTTCACAGAGCCTTATGGGCAAAGCCCTTGGGAGATCAACCTCCAAGGGATGTTATTGTTAAAATAACAAGCTACCAGATTAAAGAGGAGACAATGAAAAAAAGAGCGACAGAAGTACCCACTCAGATTCAGAGCTGAACCAATCCAACTATATGATGATTTGACACCCAGAACCTTGCAGAAAAGCAGGGAGTTTAAACACTTCACCGCCAAGTTGAGACAGTGCAACATTCCCTACAGATGGGGCCACCCATTTAATTTACAAATACCATGGAAGGGTAGAAGATTGATTTGCAACTCCACAGAAGACATTCTACGAGTTTGTAAAGATTTGGAAATCACACCACCGTCACAGCAGGATGAAGTACGCAGAGAGACAACGGGGAAAATCAACTCTACACCACCACTGCTTCAGAGAACTGAGTGGAAAAAGATACCAGCAAAATCTGTCAATCCACACAGGGAAAGTCAACTCTCTGCCTTTGAGACTATTATTAATAACCACTCACTTACTAATGAAAGCTGCCTGATAGGGATACGTCCCTGATATGCGGACCTCGCCTGTCCTGGCCCTACCCGGAATTTTAAGAAGGGGGGGGCGCGGTTGGTGGGGTTCAGCTGACGGTTCCAGAGACGGATACTTCTCTTGGCTGGTAGCTATGACACAAACGTGAGAAGAAAGGTATGAGATACAGTGCTTAAGCACTGCTGGCTTTTTTACATTGTTGACTGTTATATGTATATGCTTATGATGATATATGTTGTAAAACTCTTTATTCCCTACGTTTATGACACGTTCTTTAATATGTTCCACAATCTAGTTAATGCAGTAAAGCTTCCGATATCATCTGTTCTATACTGTTAGTTATACCACATATACAAAGTTTGAGATAAAATGTGTTGCCCGCTAGGGGTTGGTTTTCTCCCTTTAAAAAGAATACTGTTTTTTGTCTTTTATGTTTGCACCAGTTGTGCAATATGTTCTTTGTTTCTAATCTGTTTTGGAAAAAAGGGAAAGGGTTAACTGCGCAATGAAACCCTATTAAGCCTGTGATAAACAAGAGGAAACTCTCAACCTCTAATTGATATGTGAAAAAAAGAGAATATGGAGTCTAAAAAGAAACCATAAAATTCAGACAACACAGGCGCTATACAGCTTAATATAGAAAAATAAAAATTTGTATGCATATAACGCCAAATATATGTGCGAGTGATACCACTAAGTGCAAACTAAGGCCTAGATTTGGAGTTCGGCGGTAGCCATCAAAACCAGCGTTAGAGGCTCCTAACGCTGGTTTTGGCCGCCCGCTGGTATTTGGAGTCAGTGATTAAAGGGTCTAACGCTCACTTTTCAGCCGCGACTTTTCCATACCGCAGATCCCCCTACGCCATTTGCGTATCCTATCTTTTCAATGGGATCTTTCTAACGCCGGTATTTAGAGTCGTTTCTGAAGTGAGCGTTAGAGCTCTAACGACAAAATTCCAGCCGCCTGAAAATAGCAGGAGTTAAGAGCTTTCTGGCTAACGCCGGTTCATAAAGCTCTTAACTACTGTACCCTAAAGTACACTAACACCCATAAACTACCTATGTACCCCTAAACCGAGCTCCCCCCACATCGCCGCCACTCGATTTAAAATTTTAACCCCTAATCTGCCGACCGCCACCTACGTTATACTTATGTACCCCTAATCTGCTGCCCCTAACCCCGCCGACCCCTGTATTACATTTATTAACCCCTAACCTGCCCCCCACAACGTCGCCGCCAGCTACTTAAAATAATTAACCCCTAATCTTCCGACCGCAAAGCGCCGCCACCTACGTTATCCCTATGTACCCCTAATCTGCTACCCCTAACACCGCCGACCCCTATATTATATTTATTAACCCCTAATCTGCCCTCCCTAACATCGCCGACACCTAACTTCAATTATTAACCCCTAATCTGACGACCGGAGCTCACCGCTATTCTAATAAATTGACTAACCCCTAAAGCTAAGTCTAACCCTAACACTAACACCCCCCTAACTTAAATATAATTTACATCTAACGAAATAAATTAACTCTTATTAAATAACTTATTCCTATTTAAAGCTAAATACTTACCTGTAAAATAAACCCTAATATAGCTACAATATAAATTATAATTATATTATAGCTATTTTAGGATTAATATTTATTTTACAGGCAACTTTGTAATTATTTTAACCAGGTACAATAGCTATTAAATAGTTAAGAACTATTTAATAGTTACCTAGTGAAAATAATAACAAATTTACCTGTAAAATAAATCCTAACCTAAGATATAATTAAACCTAACACTACCCTATCAATAAATTAATTAAATAAACTACCTACAATTACCTACAATTAACCTAACACTACACTATCAATAAATTAATTAAACACAATTGCTACAAATAAATACAATTAAATAAACTAGCTAAAGTACAAAAAATAAAAAAGAACTAAGTTACAAAAAATAATAAAATATTTACAAACATAAGAAAAATATTACAACAATTTTAAACTAATTACACCTACTCTAAGCCCCCTAATAAAATAACAAAGCCCCCCAAAATAAAAAATTCCCTACCCTATTCTAAATTAAAAAAGTTACAAGCTCTTTTACCTTACCAGCCCTGAACAGGGCCCTTTGCGGGGCATGCCCCAAGGAATTCAGCTCTTTTGCCTGTAAAAAAAAACATACAATACCCCCCCCCCCAACATTACAACCCACCACCCACATACCCCTAATCTAACCCAAACCCCCCCTTAAATAAACCTAACACTAAGCCCCTGAAGATCTTCCTACCTTGTCTTCACCATACCAGGTTCACCGATCCGTCCTGGCTCCAACATCTTCATCCAACCCAAGCGGGGGTTGGCGATCCATCATCCGGTGCTGAAGAGGTCCAGAAGAGGCTCCAAAGTCTTCCTCCTATCCGGCAAGAAGAGGACATCCGGACCGGCAAACATCTTCTCCAAGCGGCATCTTCAATCTTCTTCCATCCGGTGCGGAGCGGGTCCATCTTGAAGCAGGCAACGCGGATCCATCCTCTTCTTCCGTTGTCTCCCGACGAATGACGGTTCCTTTAAGGGACGTCATCCAAGATGGCGTCCCTCGAATTCCGATTGGCTGATAGGATTCTATCAGCCAATCGGAATTAAGGTAGGAATTTTCTGATTGGCTGATGGAATCAGCCAATCAGAATCAAGTTCAATCCGATTGGCTGATCCAATCAGCCAATCAGATTGAGCTCGCATTCTATTGGCTGATCGGAACAGCCAATAGAATGCGAGCTCAATCTGATTGGCTGATTGGATCAGCCAATCGGATTGAACTTGATTCTGATTGGCTGATTCCATCAGCCAATCAGAAAATTCCTACCTTAATTCCGATTGGCTGATAGAATCCTATCAGCCAATCGGAATTCGAGGGACGCCATCTTGGATGACGTCCCTTAAAGGAACCGTCATTCGTCGGGAGACAACGGAAGAAGAGGATGGATCCGCGTCGCCTGCTTCAAGATGGACCCGCTCCGCACCGGATGGAAGAAGATTGAAGATGCCGCTTGGAGAAGATGTTTGCCGGTCCGGATGTCCTCTTCTTGCCGGATAGGAGGAAGACTTTGGAGCCTCTTCTGGACCTCTTCAGCACCGGATGATGGATCGCCAACCCCCGCTTGGGTTGGATGAAGATGTTGGAGCCAGGACGGATCGGTGAACCTGGTATGGTGAAGACAAGGTAGGAAGATCTTCAGGGGCTTAGTGTTAGGTTTATTTAAGGGGGGTTTGGGTTAGATTAGGGGTATGTGGGTGGTGGGTTGTAATGTTGGGGGGGGGTATTGTATGTTTTTTTTTTACAGGCAAAAGAGCTGAATTCCTTGGGGCATGCCCCGCAAAGGGCCCTGTTCAGGGCTGGTAAGGTAAAAGAGCTTGTAACTTTTTTAATTTAGAATAGGGTAGGGAATTTTTTATTTTGGGGGGCTTTGTTATTTTATTAGGGGGCTTAGAGTAGGTGTAATTAGTTTAAAATTGTTGTAATATTTTTCTTATGTTTGTAAATATTTTATTATTTTTTGTAACTTAGTTCTTTTTTATTTTTTGTACTTTAGCTAGTTTATTTAATTGTATTTATTTGTAGCAATTGTGTTTAATTAATTTATTGATAGTGTAGTGTTAGGTTAATTGTAGGTAATTGTAGGTAGTTTATTTAATTAATTTATTGATAGGGTAGTGTTAGGTTTAATTATATCTTAGGTTAGGATTTATTTTACAGGTAAATTTGTTATTATTTTAACTAGGTAACTATTAAATAGTTCTTAACTATTTAATAGCTATTGTACCTGGTTAAAATAATTACAAAGTTGCCTGTAAAATAAATATTAATCCTAAAATAGCTATAATATAATTATAATTTATATTGTAGCTATATTAGGATTTATTTTACAGGTAAGTATTTAGCTTTAAATAGGAATAATTTATTTAATAAGAGTTAATTTATTTCGTTAGATTAAAATTATATTTAATTTAGGGGGGTGTTAGTGTTAGGGTTAGACTTAGCTTTAGGGGTTAATACATTTATTATAGTAGCGGTGAGGTCCGCTCGGCAGATTAGGGGTTAATAATTGAAGGTAGGTGTCGGCGATGTTAGGGAGGGCAGATTAGGGGTTAATACTATTTATGATAGGGTTAGTGAGGCGGATTAGGGGTTAATAACTTTATTATAGTAGCGGTGCGGTCCGCTCGGCAGATTAGGAGTTAATAAGTGTAGGCAGGTGTCGGCGACGTTGTGGGGGGCAGATTAGGGGTTAATAAATATAATATAGGGGTCGGCGGTGTTAGGGGCAGCAGATTAGGGGTACATAGGGATAACGTAGGTTGCGGCGGTTTACGGAGCGGCAGATTAGGGGTTAAAAAAATATGCAGGGGTCAGCGATAGCGGGGGCGGCAGATTAGGGGTTAATAAGTGTAAGGCTAGGGGTGTTTAGACTCGGGGTACATGTTAGAGTGTTAGGTGCAGACGTAGGAAGTGTTTCCCCATAGAAAACAATGGGGCTGCGTTAGGAGCTGAACGCTGCTTTTTTGCAGGTGTTAGGTTTTTTTTCAGCTCAAACAGCCCCATTGTTTCCTATGGGAGAATCGTGCACGAGCACGTTTTTGAGGCCGGCCGCGTCCGTAAGCAACTCTGGTATCGAGAGTTGCATTTGCGGTAAAAATGCTCTACGCTCCTTTTTTGGAGCCTAACGCAGCATTTGTTTAAACTCTCGATACCAGAGTTAAATTTATGGTGCGGCCAGAAAAAAGCCTGCGGAGCGTTAACAGCCCTTTTACCGCCGAACTCCAAATCTAGGCCTAAATAACCCAAGATGTGCTATTTTTTAAGACATTGTTGCTGTTTGTATACTACACTTTATCCCTGCGTCTGATCAGCGCAATTGTGACTTTGTATTTCATTATACACGTTTTAACTTTTTATTATTAAATATAATTTTTTATAATTTTGTTGTTGTTAGCACTTCTTGGGTTATAATCTGTTTTACCTGCCTACAACGACACTGCCATTGGGTATATCATTGCACAAAAATTATAACACATGATAGTGGTCACCTTATGACAAGCATACCATTGCCATATGCACGTGAGAATCTAAAATTAGAAAACAGCAGTAATGAAACCAGGTTTTAATAGCCCTAACAAGAGGGATTTGGCAATCCGGGACCTTTGTAGGAGAGGGGGGAAAATACTTCTATTGCAGGAAACCCATTTTAGGACTGGGAAAGTGCCCATTTTTTTTTCCCTCTCAATTCCCGCAACACTTTCACAGCACAAACACACATAAAAAAATTAGCGGTGTCAGTATATTAATTCATCGGTCAATCCCTTTTAAGCTCCAATCTATAGACAGAGATAAAGAAGGCAGATATTTGGGTATAGTGGGCTTGTTATATGGTAAGCCAGTAACCATTATAAATCTATATTGCCCTAACACTGGACAAGACTGCTTTTTCTCCCGCTGTACTAACAAAATAATGGACTTAGCTAGAGGTCCCTTGATTGTCGCGGGTGACTTAAACATCCCCCTGGTACCAGACCTAGATAGCTCTAACCCTGCTACCCGTCACAATCAAAAACTGCTTAGCTCTATGTGGAGGGATATTAAGAAATTGACACTTCATGATACATGGAGATACACGCACTCACAAACTAGAGATTTTACTTTTTTCTCGAAAAAGCCATTCAAGGCTAGACTATATTTTGGTGGACCATATGGCTTTATCACTAATAAAAAATGTTAACATTAGACATTCGGTGTGGTCAGATCATTCATTGGTGGAGTGTAAAATAGCATGGCCTTCGGCCCCTATCAAGCCTTTTACATGGCGACTAGACAACTCACTTCTCACAGACTCAATGGTGGAGGAGTCATTTGCAGAACACTTAGACACTTATTTCACCCTCAATAACTCCACAGTAGTTAGTCCCGCGATGGTCTGGGAGGCTCATAAGGCCTACATTAGAGGGGAATTTATCAAACTCAAAGCTTATAAACGTAAACAATCCCTTAAAAACTATATCAAATTAGCTCAGGAGGTCTCCGAGGCTGATCTAGCTTTAAAGCTTCACCCCGAAGATCGAGCCCTAGCTAAATACCTTCAGGAAAAGAGAGAACACCTAAATAAACACTTACAAATTGAATCTCAGAGATATCAATTATATATAAAACAAAAGTATTATGGGGAAGGAAATAGATCGGGAAAACTTTTGGCTAGGGCTCTAAAAAAAAAACATGCCAGTTCATACATACACTCCCTCAAAACAGCGCACAATACTTCAATAGAAGACACGAGATCCATTGGAAACTATTTTAAAGATTTCTATCACAGACTCTACAACTTGTTCCCCAACAGACAGACGGTATCTCACCAGTTGAAATGCGAGGAATACTTAGACACTGTTCCCCTTCCTAGGCTTACAGATAGTGAGGCAACATTGCTAGAAGCCCCAATCTCTAAAAGAGAGATACTAGAAGCTATAAAAGAGCTAAAACTGGAGAAAGCCCCAGGCCCGGACGGCTTTAGTAATAGGTATTATAAGGTATTTAGAACCCAACTTGTGCCCCATCTACACACTTTATTTAAACAGATATCAGAACCCGCGACTTTCCCTGATGCCATGTTGCAGGCTCATATTTCAGTTCTCCCCAAACCCGGCAAAAAAACGGAGACCCCAGCAAATTTAGACCAATTTCTTTGTTAAACGTAGATCTTAAGTTATACACCAACATTTTAGCAAATAGGATTAATAAAATATTGCCGACTCTAGTTCATTATGATCAGGTCGGATTCGTACTGCAGAGAGAAACCAAGGATAATATATGTAAAGTATTAAACTTGATAGAATATATTAAAAAATTAAACGTGTCCTCAGCATATCTATCAACTGACGCTGAAAAGGCATTTCATAGACTAGATTGGACTTTTCTACAAACTACCCTTCAAAAATTTGGTTTTCCCAAGACTTTCATTCAAAAATTATTTGCGTTATATTCTAACCCTACCACACAGGTTCGGGTCAATGGGGTGCTCTCTGACCAATTTGAAATTAGGAATGGCACAAGACAAGGCTGCCCGCTTTCCCCCATTCTTTTCATATTATCCCTAGAGCCATTAGCTGTAAAATTACGTGAACACCCTAACATAAAAGGCATTAACATCCTAGAGGAAACATATAAATTGGCAATGTTTGTCGATGATATTCTCATGACTTTGTCGGACCCAATACTCTCCCTTCCGCACGTCTAACATGAATTACAGGTCTTTGGAGCAGTGTTGAATTTTTTGATAAATACTAATAAATCAGAACTCTACCCAATTAATCTTTCAGAGGCGGAGGAACAGGAGATACAACGTACATTCCCACATAAAATCCAGACCAGAGCATTAAAATACTTGGGGATATTCCTATCTCATGACATTGAGATTCTACGAAAATTAAACTACGGCCGCTTGTTGGAGGAATATCAATATTTGATATCTTCCTGGCTCCCCAAAAAGAATATCTCATGGCTGGGGAGAATAGCCGCCGCCAAAATGACTCTGCTGCCCAATGCCTTATATGTCATGCAGGCACTACCAATACCGGGGGTCACAGCAGACATTAGTAAATTACAAAATATCATAGACACCTACATATGGCAACAAAGGACACCAAGACTAGCCAAAAATACCCTTTACAGACTTAGAGAAGATGGCGGGTTGGGGGTCCCAAATCTACATTTTTAAACATTATTTTAAACAAAGTGGTGGAATGGTTTAGACAAGGAAACAATTCCTATAAGAGATGTGTTCACCTAGAGTCCCAGTTATTGGGCACCCCCTGCGTGGGCGAGATATGCTGGGCACCTCAAAAACCCCCTTTAAGAAAAATCATGGAATACCCAATCATTAAAGAGACTTGGTTAGCGTGGTTAAAAATACGTAACTCACATAAGCGCATCACTTCAACCTACTCACCTCTGACAACACTTAACCCAAAAAGAGAACTTCAACTAGCCTCACTGGGAAAGCAGCAATATATAAACCTGCCTACAAAACTATTAGATCATACACCGGTGTTTCTGTTGACAGACAAAGGGCGTGTAATAAGAGATGAGTTACTATCGCAAGGTATTAATCAATTCCAATCCTAGTTTGTCTACCACCAGGTCCGACATTACCTCTCTATGCATAAATTTAAACAGGATATGTTTAGAGCATGTACAACATTTGAACATCTATGCACATCACAGCAGCCCACCAAAAAAGTTATCTCCACACTGTATAAAGATATTCTTAAATCACATTACCCCACTAAGCCAAACTACACATATAGATGGGAAAAAGAAATGGGGAAAGAAATCCCCCACAAACAATGGGACATATGGTTCCAGGCGACTGTTAAATCAGCACACTCAGTGGCAGCACTTGAAACAAATATCAAAATTCTCACTAGGTGGTATTTAACCCCCAGCAAATCAAAACATATGTTCACAAATGCCAGCAATAAATGCTGGAGAGGGTGTGATCAGGAAGGAACGATGTATCACATATGATGGGAATGTGATATAATACACGCATACTGGACCCATGTTCACAAACTAATTTGCAAAATTATTGAGGTTGAACTGGCTCTCTCCCCCGACGGGGTTTTGTTCAATGCTAGACCGCATATTCCCGGTAAAATTAGAAGGAACCTCTATCAAATTTTATTAAATGCTGCAAAAAGGCTCATTCCACAGTTTTGGAAGAGGACACAATCTCCCACGATTGCTAATTGGCTGGAACTAGTAAAAAATACCCTAGTATTGGAGAGGCTATATTATTTTAAATCAGGATGTCTGGATTTCTAACACAACATGATATTTTTATGGGAACAATACTTATATGGCGAGAGAACATTAGATAGATGATTCCTAAAATATGATATAATACGGCATGCAATACAAATTCATTTGAAACACACATAAGGGGGGGGAATGGTGGTGTCTCTTTTATGGCAGGATGCTTATTTTGTTATATACTGTTTTGATTTACTTATGCATTTAATTATCTACTGTATTCACATGTCCCCTTTTGAGAATCTGGAAGGACCAAAGTTGACATATACTTAGGAGCAATATAGTGGACTCATGCAATAGACGGACTTGGGATCAGAGACAGGCTCTCAGAGCTTTCCCTTCTAGCCAAAGTGCTTGAGTTATAACGTGTGTAACCCGGTTTGGTTTATAATGGTAACAAATGTGGCTATATAATTGAAAATATGCACCTAGATCTTGTTCTGAATGTATCCAAGTGTAAAATTGTTTCAACCTGGCTAATCTTGACATGTTGTATACTTGATCTGATTATTTTTCTGTTTGTTTTGTTTGGAAAAATAATAAAATAAATAAAATTGAAAAAAAAAATGTACAATCCTTTAAAAATTGATTAAACTTTTGTAGGAGATATCAGATTTCTACTCTACATTTTATCATAGAAGCATAGTTAGTGATCAAAATGAAGAACTACTTAAAGATTAATTGTGCAACCCACTAAACAAGCCAAACAAAGATAGTGGAGCCAAATTATCAAGCTCCTAATAAAGCTTGATGCCCCTGTTTCCGCACAAGCCTTCAGGCTCCCCCGGAAACAGCCCCATAACTGGTCCACCTGTTCTGAGTCTGCGGACATCAATCCACCCGATCCTATATGATCGGGCTGTTTGATACCCCCTGCTAGTGGCCACGAATCTGCAGGGGGCGGCATTGCACAAGCAGTTCACAGGAACTGCTTGTGCAATGATAAATGCAGACAGCATATGCTGTCAGCATTCATCGATGTCTGTCGGACATGATCCGCTGAACGGATCATGTCGGACAGGCTGATGATAAATCGGCCCCAGTGTCTGGAATGTTGGTGTATAACTTGAAATTCTGTCTTAAAATTCTGTTTGTCTACACTTCAATAAATGTCCATTCACATTGCTGGGGTTTCTGTTATCATAGTATTAAATGTATTTTTGTTAATTTTTAAGACATTTTGTATATCAAAATCTGCTATTAGATTACAGTTAAATGTTTCAGAATATTATGAGCTTCAGGAACATATATTTTGTATTGAATATATGTAAAATAAACTATTTATTTTCCTTTTTCCTTATATATTGTCAGTTTAAAAGCATATATAAAAATTATATAATAACAACACTAGTAAATAGTGATTTCCTTATTAATAATACATACAAATACACATTCTACAATCCAATAAACTGTTTTATCTCATACCTTGCTTACAAGGTAAAAAATTAAGTTAAAAACAGTACTCCTTGGTAAGTAGGAATTACAGCTGAAAACCAAAGGAAACCTCACCATTCTGAAAAAAAAAACCTCTCATTTGGCTAGTTCTTTGAGCATTTATTATAGCTGCCCATTTAAGGTTTGACAAAAGTTTATATTAGTTACATTTCTATTCACAATTTAATAACTAATAACTTTAATTAGAATTATACACAAGCGTAGCAGATCTTTATCTTTAGTGATCAAAATGGTCTCTACCTCTCTTCTGAAGAACCAGCAGCCAGAGTTCAGTTAGCTGGAGCACTGACAGTCTCCAGATTGCCTCTATCAGCACATCATAGTTAATTATTCATATTAAAAAAAGATTTAGTCTACTTTATGTAACTTCTCTTAGGCGTGGTGTAGGCAGCTGTTTTTGATGTGCAGTGTGTTATTTATGGTAGGAAAAACCTGTAGGATAAAAATAAATCCCTTTTTTTATATAATTGTTTTCAATAATACCAGAATGGATTTTCAACAAATTTCCAGAGTTCATAGTGACACTAAACTTGAAATTAATCACTGGTTCATCCAATTAAGGCTTACAATCTTTCGAAATTCAGGTTTATAGTGGAATTCAATAAAAAAAATCACCATCATGTAACCATATCATATTAATACAGCTGCATGGTACAAAATGATCATTATAGCCTATAGACCTTATTTATCAAATAACTGATGGACAGTGTTTGCTACATGAGAACCTGTCTGCCCATGATAACAACTCTGTATGTCCACTGCCCGCATTTAACATTGCACAAGTGTCTTCTTGTGCAGCACTGTCCTCAGCTCAGGTATGAGCAGAGACTGTCAGTCATCCTGAGCAAGCATTTCAGAATATTTGAACTCCGCCACTTCTGAGGTTTAATGAGCTTTTTTTCTTCTATGGATGTTTGGATTGGGGTCTGTAAACTATAATCATAGTAAATCATCTGAAGAAGCATCTCACACAGGCTATAAATAAAACAGCCATTTTTTATAATGTAATAATAATATTATTTGTAGTTTTTACTTAAAATACTTTTATGATGTTAAAGGTTATCCAAAGACATATATGTTTTATTGCTCACAGTTCCCAAAGTTTAATGTAAAGTAAAGAAAGGGAAAAATAAAGGAAACATATATTCAGCATCATTCTTTCCAAAGTAGACAATACAATTGGCCTTATTTTAGAGATTTACGATTCCAGTATTTTTAATAAAACGAAATGACAATTGCTTTCTTTACTTATTGTGCTGAGCACAAACTGAGAACATTTAGGGGATATTTCAAACTTAAAAATAGTTCTGATAGAGTTATTTTCTTTCAAAGCCATCTCATTGTTTTTAATAACAAGCAATAAAAATAAAAAAGTTCATCTTGTATTAAAGTGATTACAATTGTGCGAACAAAATAAAGCATTCAAACTTAATCAGGTCTAGCAGAAAGCTTGATTGGTATAAAGTTTAAATTAAATTATACTATGAATCTATGTCCACTGTTATTTACCTCTGGTAAAGTTATTAAATGGAAAGAACAGTTTTTTAATTAAGAACTGTATTTTGCTACATAATATTTTGTCTAGATTTTGTTTTGCCATTTTATTACCGATTTTATTACCCAAATCAAAACTGGTATTTTAATAGCTCACTTAATGTGGGACTGAATACCATTTTACATTCATAAAAAAACAGATTTTTTTTTATTTAAATTTTTGTTAGCGATAGCTAGTAGTAAAATGTAAATGTAAAAAATGCAAATACAAAAGGGTTAAAATAAGGTAAAATAGCAACCTTGCAATCCTGGTGTAACCTTCCCATTTTTTTTCCAGATATTTAACCACCTTTGCCATTTGTCTATAGGAAAGTACACTGTACACTCTAAGATTGTCATATACTCTAAGATTGATTATGCAGCTATAGTTTACTGCTTGTGAAATTCTATTTTTTTAAAAACATACTTACTTTCATACACATATACTTAATTTAGAAATTACAATAATTATAATACTTTATTGAGAGCTATCCTATAACTGGCTCTACACATCTGATTGATACAGTTCAAAAATAAAAATCTATTATGTTTACACATAATAAGCAATTATATATATTAACCCCTTAATGACCGAGGACGTGCAGGGTACGTCCTCAAAAAAAAGGCAGTTAACGCCTGAGGACGTACCCTGCATGTCCTCGGTGTGGAAAGCAGCTGGAAGCGATCCTGCTCGCTTCCAGCTGCTTTCCGGTTATTGCAGTGATGCCTCGATATGGAGGCATCCTGCAATAACGCTAGATGGCCATCCGATGCAGAGAGAGCCACTCTGTGGCCCTCTCTGCACCGGACATCGATGGCCGGTATCGTTGGTGGGTGGGAGCCGACTTGGGAGGCGGGTGGGCGGCCATCGATGGGCCGGGTAATGTAGAGGGGGGCGGGATCGGGGGCAGAGCCGATGGGGGCGCGCACGGGAGCGGGTGGGAACGCTACACTACAGAAAATATAACTGTATAAAAGTTTGAGAAAGGGGTATTTTAATGGGAAAAAAAATATAAATCGAAGGTATCTAGGAGGGGGTGGGGGGTTGGTCTTTGGTGGGGCAGGGTGCTACACTACAGAAAAGGGGAAAAATTTAAAAATCACCAATTTTATTCTAAACTGGGTACTGGCAGACAGCTGCCAGTACCCAAGATGGCGGCCATTAAGACAGAGGGGGAGAGTTAGAGAGCTGTTTGGTGGGGGATCAGTCAGTTTGGGGGCTAAAGGGGGGTCCTACAGAGCAGCATATGTAAATATGCCTTTTCTTTTAAAAAAAAAAAAAGCCCAAATATAGCTTTTATTTTAGTACTGGCAGTTTCTGCCAGTACTTAAGATGGCGGGGACAATTGTGGGGTGGGGGAGGGAAGAGAGCTGTTTGGGAGGGATCAGGGGGTCTGATGTTTCAGGTGGGAGGCTAAGCTCTACACTAAAGCTAAAATTAACCCTGCAAGCTCCCTACAAGCTACCTAATTAACCCCTTCACTGCTAGCCATAATACGTGTGATGCGCATTTAGCGGCCTAAGTACCAAAAAGCAACGCCAAAGCCATATGTGTCTGCTATTTCTGAACAAAGGGGATCACAGAGAAAAATTTACAACCATTTATGTCATAATTGCACAAGCTGTTTGTAAATAATTTCAGTGAGAAACAAAAAGTTTGTGAAAAAGGGAACTTTTTTTTTTATTTGATCGCATTTGGCGGTGAAATGGTGGCATGAAATATACCAAAATCGGCCTAGATCAATACTTTGGGTTGTCTGCTAGACTAGAATAAAGCTAAAATTAACCCTACAAGCTCCCTACAAGCTCCCTAATTAACCCCTGCACTGCTGGGCATAATACACGTGTGGTGCGCAGCGGCATTTAGCGGCCTTCTAATTACCAAAAAGCAATGCCAAAGCCATATATGTCTGCTATTTCTGAACAAAGGGGATCCCAGAGAAAAATTTACAACCATTTATGCCATAATTGCACAAGCTGTTTGTAAATAATTTCAGTGAGAAACCGAAAGTTTGTGAAAAAGTGAACGATTTTTTGTATTTGATCGCATTTGGCGGTGAAATGGTGGCATGAAATATACCAAAATTGGCCTAGATCAATACTTTGGGATGTCTTCTAAAAAAAAAATATACATGTCAAGGCATATTCAGGGATTCCTGAAAGATATCAGTGTCCCAATGTAACTAGCGCTAATCTTGAATAAAATGGTTTGGAAATAGCAAAGTGCTACTTGTATTTATGGCCCTATAGCTTGCAAAAAAAGCAAAGAACATGTAAACATTGGTTATTTCTAAACTCAGGACAAAATTTTGAAAATATTTAGCATGGGTGTTTTTTGGTGGTTGTAGATGTGTAACAGATTTTGGGGGTCAAAGTTAGAAAAAGTGTGTTTTTTCCATTTTTTTCTCATATTTTATAATTTTTTTTACAATAAATTATAAGATATGATGAAAATAATGGTATCTTTGGAAAGTCCATTTAATGGCGAGAAAAACGGTATATAATATGTGTGGGTACAGTAAATGAGCAAGAGGAAAATTACAGCTAAACACAAACACCGCAAAAATGTAAAAATAGCCTTGGTCCCAAACGGACAGAAAATGGAAAAGTGTTGTGGTCATTAAGGGGTTAAAACACATTTTTGAATTAATAAGTAAAGTAAAACGTGTCTAAAAGACTCTCCTATTGATGGGGGGGACAGAGAACAAATATTAGAAGAAAAACTAGATTTTTATGCAATACAATATGCAATTGAAAGATATTTAAACAATAATTAATTGCATTTACATTTACCCTATGTTAACCAACCTGCCCCTTGTATGGTTCAGAATTACTTAACGACTCTGTTTATCTGTAATTCTCATCAACTGAGGCTCGATCTGTAGATGCTTATTACATGAAGTGAATGATACCATTAAGATAATAAATTGACCTTTCAACAAAGATCAAATCCTTATTCAACATTATCGCTTTCTCAATTGTTATACTGTATGCAAAGTGACTTTATAATATGCTTTCAGCGGCTTTGATTCTTTTTTTAACATGAATTTCCATATCACAGATTCCATCTCTGTACATAGTTTCCACGGCACTTAAAAGAAAAGCTATGCTCACTGTTCCAGGAGAGTTTTAAACTATGTATTAACTTGTAATCTTGATTTAATTTCCTTTATTTTAATATACTGTGTGATTGTCTATTACATTATTTGTTTAAGACTTTGAACTTTATAGTTTTATTTAGACCTTTGTATGTGAACGGTCCACATCTGGAATGGATTTATACTCTTTCTATAAGGTGAGACAAAGGTAAAGTGGATTTTGTTGCACATTAAATCAAATTTCTACACAATACACCGTCTTATGTGGATTTAATATGTATCAAATCATATATTATTTAACAGTATTGTATTTGGTGTTTTAAAAATTGGCACCTCATATTCCATTTTAATAAATGTATGAACAGAAGGAATATTTGAGCTTTACATCTTTTAAACCCAAGGCCTTCAACATATTCTTCAAGCTTCAAAGAATTTAATATTAGTATCATAAAAGAAGTTTTGAAGAATAATTCTTAAACATAAGAGAAATGACTACATTGGTATGCCTTATCATTCCAGAAATGTTTTATTGCTTTAATTTCCTGTCTTGGTAACATAACAAGCAGTAATACAGAAGATATACAGATGCAGAGTCTGTAAATTGCAAGAGTGGTTAGGTGTATGAAGGCTTTATGTCATTAAAAATATTTTAGCTGAAAAAGTGTATATACTGTATCTTCAATATTCTTATATTATTTTAAATGGTCCAGTGTGCTTGACTAATATAATGTATGCACAGTACCCTGACCTATTTTTGCATAATATAGTTACTTTAATAAGGATAGGGGGGAGACTAGACAAGAAGGGGTTAATTAGCACTCATTCCTATGATTTGAGTAAATATGTTGAAGTATTCAACTATTCAAAAGGATATAATTAAGTTAAAACTTTTTTATTTATTGAACCACTAATAAAAGGAGTGTAAATAAAAATAACACTCTCACCATTACAAAATAGCCCCACACTAACATTCCACACTCACACCTGTAAATATCACACTGCAATATACCCAGACAGTAGACACAGATTCCACCACCCCCCTGTATTCCTGGACAGTAACAGGATACGCTGGCTTCAGGTGACAGGGATGGCTTCTATTCTGTGTGCACACGTCCATTGCAGTGGATTGATTATTGCGTGAGTTACAAAATTAGAAAACAATTAAAAACACTTATGCTTGAATAAGCATACTGTTATGTTTGGCACAAACACGCTTCGGCCGAGTAGCGGCCTTTCTCAATGTGCAATCTGAATTTGACAAGACGAGTGACTCGCTTACAGCACCTTATAAACCCATCCCCTATTCTATCCGCCCAATCGTAGCGTGCGTTTGAAGCACGCCCACCTTTCAGCGAATCACAAACGATTCAGAATAGCGTGCTATGGGCTGGAAATCAGTAGCCGATTGGTTACTGGTAACTTACTGCAAGCCCAATCAGAGATAACCTTTTGTTATTTACGGGCATTGGGAGGATTGGCTATTAAAAATACTGTGGCTGCGATCACTATGAATAATCCGATTCTATGTGCACCCAAAGTAATTCCATGATCTTGTGATATCTTTGGTACAATTGTTGTCATTGCGATAAGCGAGTGTCATATACATAGTGTACCAAAAAGTCAGAATTGTGAACTGTAGCTCATTTATTAAATTTATTATTGCTGAATGCACTAACGGTTTATTTATAAGAGGCATATAGTACTTAATAAGCTATAATAAAATGGATATATTTTTGGTACACTATGTATATGACACTCGCTTATCGCAGTGACAACAATTGTACCAAAGATATCACAAGCTCATGGAATTACTTTGGGTGCACATAGAATTGGATTATTCATAGTGATCGCAGCCACAGTATTTTTAATAGCCAATCCTCCCAATGCCCGTAGATAACAAAAGGTTATCTCTGATTGGGCTTGCAGTAAGTTACTAGTAACCAATTGGCTACTGATTTCCAGCCTATAGCACGCTATTCTGAATCGTTTGTGATTCGATGAAAGGTGGGCGTGCTTCAAACGCACGCTACGATTGGGCGGATAGAATAGGGGATGGGTTTATAAGGTGCTGTAAGCGAGTCACTCGTCTTGTCAAATTCAGATTGCACATTGAGAAAGGCCGCTACTCGGCCAAAGCGTGTTTGTGCCAAATATAACAGTATGCTTATTCAAGCATAAGTGTTTTTAATCGTTTTCTAATTTTGTAACTCACGCAATAATCAATACACTGCAAGGGACGTGTGCACACAGAATAGAAGCCATCCCTGTCACCTAAAGCCAGCGTATCCTGTTACTGGCCAGGAATACAGGGGGGTGGTGGAATCTGTGTCTACTGTCTGGGTATATTGCAGTGTGATATTCACAGGTGTGAGTGTGGAATGTTAGTGTGGGGCTATTTTGTAATGGTGAGAGTGTTATTTTTATTTACACTCCTTTTATTAGTGGTTCAATAAATAATACGTTTTAACTTAATTATATCCTTTTAAATAGTTGAATACTTCAACATATTTACTCAAATCATAGGAATGAGTGCTAATTAACCCCTTCTTGTCCAGTCTCCCCCCTATCCTTATTATAGTATCTATATCAAGGGTTAGCACCAGGGAATATTATATCCCTTTTTCCTATAATATTACTTTCACAGTGCCAGACTAAATTGTTTCTCTATGCATAATATAGTATCATAATGATTTAATTTGTATATGTTTTACAAAAATAAGCATTGTCATAATATTTAGCTCTTTCTTTGGAATTAAGTGCTGTGAAAATATTAATTTAGCGTATTTTGCAATATTAGCACTTAAAGTGAAGGTAAACCTTACATGTTTTAAAATCAGTTCCAGAATCTAAGCAATATTTTACAGTGACTTTAACTGGTCACTTCTAATGAAGATTACCTGTAATTTACTTTCTAATCTAACCATGCCATTCTAATACCCCATGGTCATGCCGCCCACTTCAAAACTCATTGTTTGGTGAGATAATTGTTTAAACTGTTCTCTAACTGGTGTTCTTGTCATACGGGATTTTTTTGTAGCTAGAGAGCTGATTGGAGAACAGTTTAGATGGGACCAGGTAGTTGAGCTGGTAGTGGAATATGCTGGGCTGTACCAGCCTCCTTCTATTATTTTACAACATGCTGTAGGTAATGATTTAGGTATCACAACAGGACCTAGTGTTTTGAATTAAGATAGGTTTGGAGCCCCTTAAGGAGTTTTTCCCTAGGCTTGTTATTGTGTGGTCCTAAGTTGAGCCAAGATTGATGTGGAAGGCTACCTGGGGTGTAAAGAGATTCGACAGATCTAGAAAGAAGGTGATCTAAATGTTTAGCAAATTAGGTCAAAAGATTGGAGGTTTGAGTAACAGACATGTGAAGATTGAAGGGGAGTCGGGCAAATGTTTTTTTTTTAATTAAAGATGGGGTACATTTTAATGATGTTGGTTGACATCTATTCAGCTTTAATTTGAGAGATGGGATTGAAAAGGCCTTGGCAGTGTTGGGCAGGGCTCAGACATAGATTAATCTGTAGTGGAGTGTTTGCCTGTCTTTAATAATGTAAACTCAACTGGTACCTCCTGCTGGGCATTGTGGGATAGTTTAGTAGTCAGGTTGGGGAAACTGGCATGTGTGTGGTTATGGAAAAGTCATTTGTTATACTTGATTATTAATGTTTTAATAAACTGACTTTGGCCTTTTCAACCCAAGTTCTGTGTCATTTTGGTTATTATGGAGTGTGTGGACACTAGGGGACCAATTTATCAAATGCCAGGTGGACAGGATTCGCTGCAGTGAACCATGTCTGGCCGATATCACTAAATGCAGACAGCATACGCTGTCAGCATTTAACATTGCACAAGCATTTCTCATGAAATTCTTGTGCAATGCCACCCCCTGCACATTCGCTGCCGCTAGCAGGGGTGTCAATCAACCCATTCGTAAGTGATCGGGCGGATTGTAGTACGCCACCTTAGAAGTGGTGGATGAGTTAAGGAGCAGCTGTCTTATGACCGCTGCTTCTTAACTTATGTTTCTGGCGAGCCGGAAAACATCAGGAGTAGATTGCAGCTTCCACTGCTTAGTAAATCTACCTCTCTGGGTCATTACAACCCTGGAGGTCTTAAATGGAGGAAGGGGTTATTGACCCCTATTATGGCCCACAAAATGTTAGGGGTTACTGGCAGGTCAGGTAGGAGGAGTAAGACATGTGGAACTGTTAAGTGGAGGGGTTCAGTTTGTGAGCAACTTCCCAAGTTGAAGCTGCACTGACCTAGGAAGCACTTAAAGGGAAAGTAACATCCCGTTAGTGAAGAGTACACATAGGTAGGCTCCTTGAAGCTTAGGAGCTCATGTGCCTTTAGCATTCTAGAAGTTTGTGGCGTGCATGCTCCTGAGTCCATATAAGCTCAACTAAGTTTACTCTCCAACAAATTTTCTGATATAAGTAAATTGTTTTTGGTTTTTAAGATTGCATACTCAATCTGAATTATGAAAGTTTAATTTCAACTTTAATGTCCCTTTATAGAACATTTTAGTCAACTGTTTTATTTATTTATTTCATATGAGGGCATTTTAAACTGTGCTGAATAAATCAAAGTTGTTTAGTCATACTTTCATAGGTTTGTGTTTCTTTACCAGCAAAGCTGTTTTCCTTATCATCTAGAAATATTTAGTGAGAAGTACATTTAAATATGTAAAATATTGCAGCATTGATTTACATTTACACAGGTTTTACTTAATCTCTTTTTTTCCCAGACAATTGGTACTCTTTAATATCAATGGTAGAATTTCCCTTAAACCCTATGACAGGAGATCTCTGGCCAACTTTGTTCTTTTATAAGAGATAAAGACCCCATGTACTAATCTATGGCCGTAAAAGTTTCCTGTCTTTGCAGCAAGTGTACATCTGCCCCCAACATCTACTACTACTTGTGCAGCTCTGCCTCCCCTATGGGCTGTCAATCACCCATCAATAAAGTGTTCAGGAGGATTTAACTCTGTGGTTAAGAAGCAGCTGCTTAGTTCATGGGGCCCAATGTGTATTTTATCTAACTTATTATTTCCCAAGAGTACAATTCCATAAATTATTGTTTCTTTAAATGCATATAATTGATAGTTTAAAAAGAGACATAAAAAACATGCATTTTTTGTGAACCAACATGATATCATATTGAGTAGTGAGAAATAAAGTTTAACTAACAAGGACTGCAGTAAAGTCAGGGTAAAAAGGGGCTGAGTAAGGGCTGCCTGGGTGGCACAAGTGGTTGACTCAGTATGGTTAGTTTATATTATTGAGGCCTGGGGGAGGAGTTGTTTGTGTGCATGATAGAGAGGTTCATTGTGGGAGGGAGTCAGTTTGGTTCATGAACATAGGGAGGTCAAGGTGGTCCATGGGTTTGTTTTATTGTTCACTGCTTTTACTTTGAGCAATAAGAAAGTGATGGCAAGGTTAGTGGGACTGAACTTTTTAACCCATGACAACCCAGCAGCATACAGAATCTTGAGAGTTTTTTTTTACAATTGTATAAAACATGTGCATACCAAAGTTGCTATGGGTGCTAGTTGCTCTTTATTTACATGTTTGCTCCTTACTTTAATGAGCCAGTAACATATGAAATGATTCAAAACCCTGATTTCATCAAATGATCTGAAAAAAAACTCAGTATACTATTGATTTTCAATCCTAATGCAAGTTAAACATTTATTACTTTTGCTTTTGTTGATGGGTATTTCTCTGGCATGATGCTGGGCTAAATTAAAAGTAGAGCGCTATTTTTTGCTTCCACTCACACGCTCACTCCACTAAAAGTAAGCTTTTTGCACTCATTGAGTAGCGCACGTATTACAAGCTTAAAGTAAAAGTGTACATATATATATATATTTTCTATGGTTGCTATGGCGTTTTTTTGCAGTGGGTGGGGTTTCAATGGGTATAAAATGTTTGATTCACTCTGTACAATTGTTTGTTTGACGAAGGGGTGAACACCCCAAAACGTCACTTGTTTATATGGAATAAAGCACTTTTTATTTCACCTGTATCAAGTCCAGTTAGTTATTTCACCTGTATCAAGTCCAGTGAGTGCTTGTGCAAGTTATAACTTGGATATTTGAACTTTCTATAGCACCCTGGCAGAATTGAAATTTACTGTTCGTGGGCATTCACTTATTTCAGTGGATTATATACAGTATATATATATTTATATATATATATATATATATATATATATATATATATATATATATATATATATACAGAGAGAGAGAGATAGATATAGTTATATATATATATTCCACAAGTTTAGACACCACAAGAAGCACAAAGGATCTCCTCAATATGATAAAACTTCCTTTATTGTAGCAAAAGTAAAAACATGACAGCCAAAGCACAGCTGTAATAAAGCACTAAAAATCTGAAGACACAATGTCAGCGATCGAGACCACACCCAGACATGTTTCGTGCAGTTGCGCACTTGATCACTGCTTGAAAGCAATCCTGACCGTTCTTTGCTTTATAGCACTTTTCTTAAAGAGACACTTGCAAATTTAAAAGATATTGTGTCTCTTTTCACTGATCATTACCTTTCCTTTGTTGAAAGACATACAAAAAATATTTTTCTTTTTTATACAATTGATTTAAACATTTGCAAAGCTATAGTATATATTAATTTAACAGTATATAGCTGTCTCAATTTTATATTTACTTTTAGTTTGATTCATTAGCATGTCCTTTCATCTTTGTTTTAATTCCTTAGATACATTGTTATTAATGTCATTATGTAAAGGGATATGCTATAAATTCTACATAACTGAGACTTTTAATATACTAAAATAATTAGATTTTTATATTTCAGACACCTTTTCATTGTTATTGTTATTAAATACAGTATTCTGCAATTTATTGAGAAGGGATGTACTGTCTTGTATATAACTCAGTAAATTTTTGACCAGTGGCTGAAGAAAAGTATCCACTAAATCAGATAACGGTTCATTCAATGAGTTATTTCCTGCAATTATAGGACGTCCTGGTGGACACACTAGATCTTTATGTAGTTTAGGGAAATAATGGAATATTGGGATTACTGAATTGGATGGAGTTAAGGCTTCTTCCAGTGAAGGTGTTATGATGTTATTTAATTTCGCTATCTTGGTTATTTTTAATAACTCTTTCCTAAATTCTCTCGTAGGATTTCCATCTAGCTCAATATATACTTCCTGATCTGACAGCTGTCTTTTAGCTTCTTTAAGAAAATCTACAGTATTTAGAATGACCACATTTCCTCCTTTATCTGAAGGACAGATCATTATGTTTTTATTTTCCTGTAAGGCCAACAAAGCTGCCTTTTCTTTATTTGTTAAATTTGAATATTTCTTTTTTTTACTTTTGAGATTTTTTTCATGTAAAATCCTTAGCTTACTTTCTACCGTTTTATGAAAGATATCCAGCACTTTTGGTCTGGTATGTACTGGGTAAAAGGTGCTTTTTTTCTTTAGATGACTAAATTTTATTTCCTCTTCTGCTATCTTATCAATAGACTCCCTGTTACTCTCTTCTGCTAGATATTGCAGATCTTTAATTGCACATAAATCAGTAAATGACAGACCATCATTAATGGCTAATGTGATACTCTCATTAGTTGAAACTTTGGTCCCATCTTGTGTCATATGCTCTTTTTGGATGCTGATTACAGACCGGCTCTGACGCCACAGCTGCAGATCTCTGCCTAACTACACTCATTTGCTCCCCAGCGTGACTCAGACCAGCAAGCAAGTTACAGGTACTTTTGACATATATTTATTGAATTCAAATAGGTCTCTGTGTGCGCTTTTACATTCATAGTGTTCATATACATACTTTGTCTGTTGCAAATTGTATTAGCAGCCACAAGAGAACTGTTACATTTGCTTTCCATGTAAGCACGAAGTTACAACCAGGTGCAATTTGTAAATATTTACCGGCAACGGATACAAAGGTTTTACACTGGGAAAGCTGTACTAACTATACCTGCACTATAAATATTGCTGTGAAACATGGTCTTATTAAAGGGGAGAGAAGATTATAATAGAAGAAATAAGGGATAAGAAAGTTATTCACACTACAGTGATTGGAAATATAAAAATCCCTGGCATTCGGTCTGATAAAAGTATTAGCCAAATTGAACAATAAAGCATTAATTTACAAATATTAAACTTGTGTACACATTTTTTTCAATGCTCTATTACTTTGAACGAAATGGATAATCTAAGAGAAGAAAGCTATGTATTAGGTGATTTTCAAGATGACATCTCTGAAACATACAATCAAATTGTACACACTATAGATAGCCTATTTTTTTAAATGGATGCCTTAAGAAAAAAATATATCAAACTGGAATTAGATCTAAAATCATTCTCTATATATAAATATGATAAAAGGATACCAAGAGGTCTCCGTATCAGGAAGTTTCCATCTTTTGTGGTGATGGATATGGAATTTGTCTCCAAATGGAACAGCATTTTAGATGCATGCTCATTTGCATTAATTGATTTGCTCATAGAACACAAGAAAAAACAAAGAGCAGAACTGTTACAGGAGATGAAAGAGGTGCAAAACAAACTTAAAGATTTCCAACACCACAAAGATTTTAAAGCGTATGATAAGAAGTTTGAAACAATAATGCATACGTTTAGACAAGAAATATGGCAATTTAAATCAAGAAAAATAACAAGTGACAATAAGGATTACGATCAGAAGCAAGTTTACAGATGGACACAAGAGGAATATCCTAGGAGATTCCAGAGAAGACAACAAAGAAGGACACATAAAGGAGGAAAAACAGTGACATTTTCAGACACGGAATATGAGTTTGACTCATCTGATAATGATACTCAAATTGAAGAAGATATACCAGCAGTTCTTCAGGAATTGGAAGAACAAGTCATAACATCAAGATCTCACAAGGAATAAAAAA
Organism: Bombina bombina; assembly: GCF_027579735.1. NCBI lineage: Eukaryota > Metazoa > Chordata > Amphibia > Anura > Bombinatoridae > Bombina > Bombina bombina. Next base: position 1,171,169,570 of record NC_069500.1, read on the forward strand.
ACCAGAACCCCCAGACTTTCCCAAGAAAAACAAAAAAACCCACAGAGGAAGAAGGGGCAAGGGGAGAAAGTGGCAACAGATACAACAAACAACATCAGAAGAAAGGACAACAGAATAAATACATCACAAGATCACAAGGACAGAACAAACAGAAATAAATGTGGATATGAGTGTCTGCAATCTATCTGACATTAATCTGAGTCACACAGAAATCAAACTGTTATCTAAAGGTCTCAATTTTGTGCCATCAGCCCACTTCAATTTGTTTGAAACAGTACTAGATTTGAATAAATTTGTGCGCAAACTTACTTTGAAAAAACTTTTTTTTTCTGCAAGTGAGCATATGACACAAGATGGGACCAAAGATTCAACTGAGAGTATCACGTTAGCCATTAATGATGGTCTGTCATTTACTGATTTATGTGCAATTAAAGATCTGCAAGATCTAGCAGAAGAGAGTAACAGGGAGTCTATTGATAAGATAGCAGAAGAGGAAATAAAATTTAGTCATCTAAAGAAAAAAAGCACCTTTTACCCAGTACATACCAGATCAAAAGTGCTGGATATCTTTCAGAAAACGGTAGAAAGTAAGCTAAGGATTTTACATGAAAAAAATCTCAAAAGTAAAAAAAAGAAATGTTCAAATTTAACAAATAAAGAAAAGGCAGCTTTGTTGGCCTTACAGGAAAATAAAAACATAATGATCTGTCCTTCAGATAAAAGAGGAAATGTGGTCATTCTAAATACTGTAGATTTTCTTAAAGAAGCTAAAAGACAGCTGTCAGATCAGGAAGTATATATTAAGCTAGATGGAAATCCTACGAGAGAATTTAGGAAAGAGTTATTAAAAATAACCAAGATAGCGAAATTAAATAACATCATAACACCTTCACTGGAAGAAGCCTTAACTCCATCCAATTCAGTAATCCCAATATTCCATTATTTCCCTAAACTACATAAAGATCTAGTGTGTCCACCAGGACATCCTATAATTGCAGGAATTAACTCATTGAATGAACCGTTATCTGATTTAGTGGATACTTTTCTTCAGCCACTGGTCAAAAATTTACTGAGTTATATACAAGACAGTACATCCCTTCTCAATAAATTGCAGAATATCAAGTGGAAAGAGAAGTATAAGTTTTTAGTAGTGGATGTATCATGTTTGTATACATGCATAGACCACAATTTAGGGATAACAGCCATTGAGTATTTTCTGAACCAATACACTGATTATGAACCAGCTACGAAAGCATTTATACTTAATGCAATTGAATATCTTTTGTCACATAATTTTTTTATGTTTGGATCAGATTTCTTTCTCCAGAGACGTGGAACAGCCATGGGGCAAAATTTGCCCCATCTTACGCCAACCTATTTATGGGTTGGTAAGAGCTGTTCCACGTTTTTGGAGAGAGAAATCCTTACAGAAAGAGGGTTATACATTTTTTTAGATACATAGATGATTTACTTTTCATCTATGAAGGTGACACAGAACAAGTTGAGGAATTTTGTATATACCTCAACAACAATAGATGTGGACTGAAATTTATAGGAGAACATAGTTCAGAATCAATAGACTTTTTGGATCTTACGTTAAAAGCTGATGTAGAACATGAAAAAATAGTATCTACACTATACAGAAAGCCAACAGCAGGAAATACCACACTTTTGTACAAATCATGTCATCCAAGACACGTCCTGAGAGGTATACCAAAGGGCGAATTCATCAGGGCCAAATAAATTGCTCTAGTGAGGAAGACTACACTAAACAATGTGCAATCATTGAAGAAAGATTAAAACAGAGAGGATATAGTGAGGATGCCCTTAATAAAGCAAAAGAAAGTGTACAACAGAGAACAAGGGAGGATTTACTCAAATACAAAAAGAAGGATACGAAAGTAAGGGATATTGTGAAACCTAGGTTTATTACCACATATAGTACAGATATTAAGAATATCAGTAAAATCATTAAAGACACTATCCCCATACTACACTCAGATCCTATACTAAAAACAATAACCTGTGAGGGAGTTGATGTAATATCTAAAAGAGGAAAAACACTCTCTAATTACCTTTCTCCATCTAATCTTCCAATTAAACAAAATACATGTTGGCTGAAAGAAAGGAAAGGATTTTTCAGGTGCAGAAGAAATATATGCAAAACCTGTAACCATGTAAGAGAGGGCAATAGTTTTACTTCATATGTAACTCAGCAAGAATACAAAATCAAATACTACATAAATTGTTCAACTACACATGTAGTATATCTATTAACATGTGATCTGTGTAACATCCAATACGTAGGTAAAACCAAGCGAAGTATCAAAGATAGGTTCTTACAGCACCTAAGATCAATTGAGGATGATGATACAGATACCCCTGTGTCAAGGCACTTTAAAACTCAACATAATTCAGATGCATCTCTGCTTAAAATTCAAGGTATAGATCATGTTCCCCTATGGAAACGTGGAGGAGACAGAGAAGATAAACTCAACAAACGTGAAGTCTTTTGGATTTTCCCACTAAAAACGTGTAATCCACAAGGGTTAAATATGCGTAGGGACCTAGATCTATTTGTAAATTAAAACTTAACAATTCTTCTGACTAGTAAAAATACATTAAGTCTAATGAAATTGATACTAACAGGCAGACAATAACAAAATGTAGCTACCAGTAGAGTAAGCTCAACACAATATGTATATATAACCATATAAAATATATTTTTCCTTCAAAGAACTTAAAAATTTAATAACAATGAAAAGGTGTCTGAAATATAAAAATCTAATTATTTTAGTATATTAAAAGTCTCAGTTATGTAGAATTTATAGCATATCCCTTTACATAATGACATTAATAACAATGTATCTAAGGAATTAAAACAAAGATGAAAGGACATGCTAATGAATCAAACTAAAAGTAAATATAAAATTGAGACAGCTATATACTGTTAAATTAATATATACTATAGCTTTGCAAATGTTTAAATCAATTATATAAAAAAGAAAAATATTTTTGTATGTCTTTCAACAAATGAAAGGTAATGATCAGTGAAAAGAGACACGTCTTTTAAATTTGCAAGTGTCTCTTTAAGAAAAGTGCTATAAAGCAAAGAACGGTCAGTATTGCTTTCAAGCAGTGATCAAGTGCGCAACTGCACGAAACATGTCTGCGTGTGGTCTCGATCGCTGACATTGTGTCTTCAGATTTTTAGTGCTTTATTACAGCTGTGCTTTGGCTGTCACATTTTTACTTTTGCTACAATAAAGGAAGTTTTATCATATTGAGGAGATCCTTTGTGCTTTTTGTGGTGTCTAAACTTGTGGAATACATATTGCTCTTTTTGGATGCTGATTACAGACCGGCTCTGATGCCACAGCTGCAGATCTCTGCCTAACTACACTCATTTGCTCCCCAGCGTGACTCAGACCAGCAAGCAAGTTACAGGTACTTTTGACATATATTTATTGAATTCAAATAGGTCTCTGTGTGCGCTTTTACATTCATAGTGTTCATATATATATATATATATATATATATATATATATATATACAGGTAGCCCTCAGTTTACGCCGGGGTTAGGTTCCAGAAAGAATGGTTGTAAATAGAAACCGTTGTAAATTGAAACCCAGTTTATAATGTAAGTCAAAGGGAAGTGAGGGAGTTAGGTTCCAGGCCCCTCTCAAAATTGGCATAAGTAACACCTAATACATTATTTTTAAAACTTTGAAATGAAGACTTTAAATGCTAAACAGCATTATAAACCTAATTAAATAATCACACAACAGACTGTATCATCAAACTAAGTTTAATGAACAAAAACATTTTTTTACTTGCATCTTCTGCAAACAGTTCTATGCATTATTAGCATGTTAGATAATATTGGGTCTGCACCAAGTCTGCTAAGCTGTAAGCTTGCATAACTGTGCTGCAGCAGAAGCGGACTGCTCCACCTACTGGCTATTTTAATTAGTGCACTGCTTTTCAATGCTTTTCAATAGCAATCACATGACTGAAAAAAAGGTTGTTATTCCGAAACGGCGCAAATTGAACCGGCGTAAACCGAGGGCCACCTGTGTATATATAATTAAAAATACTTCGCAAATTCCCCTAAGTGAACAATGTTGGGATGTGAAATATTTACAGTACATACACAATTAAACACTTTATTAAATATGAATACATATATATATACTGTATACATGTATACATATGAATTTATGTAAACACATATATATATATATAAATAAATGAATATATATATATATATATATATATATATAAACACACACATGCATATATATATATATATATATATTTATATATATATATATTTATATATATATATATATATATATATATATATATTAATGCCCTTTGTGTGCCTTTTTTTCTAACAACTGTAACCTTATAACTTTTTAATGCAAAATGTTAAAATAATTTTTATTAGACAGTGTTATTATGAGTTTAACTATACTTTTAAATATAATTTTAAAGTGTGTTATGCAACTTTTTTGTCAAGTGTGACAGTTAACCAAAGCTGTAAAGTCGCACTTTCCCAATGCGCATTAAATTCAATTGTGGTCAAGCGAACATGCTCACTTTCCACCTGAAAGATCAAAGGCTGTGCTAAAACATGCTAAGTGATTTAAATATAAATTGACCTTTTTTGTTCTGATTTTATAGGATTGGTAAAGGGTAAGATAGAGATATTGCTCAAATAGGTTAGAATGAACCCTTAGAATGTTGCCCTTTTCTCACTCATGTGTTGAACCCAATCTTTCCAAAAACTGCTGCTGATATGGGAAGTGTGTTTTTTGGGTGATCACATCCAAAATGGATTAAGCTGCTTAAACCTCACTGTAACAAACAAGTCCTCATTAAAAAAAGTTTTTGAAAATGTGTTTTCGGTGCGGTTTTTATTTTCATTTTAAAACTGGCTATAAAGACGCAATTGTTGATTGAAATCCTGTTTATGAAGTAATAAAACTAATGACGAAAATGCGAGTTTGAATTAAAAAGAAAAAAGTCTATGTATTGCAAAGGGGGTTTTCAAATCATTGAAGATTTATTGGTGTCCCCTTTAAGTTTTTAATTAATTCCCATATATCAACTAAAGACAGCCCCAATAAATTCTAGCCTATGGCTAAATGCACATTAGGTATAAAGGCCCCCATTTATTATTTTGGGGGCCGATCTTTGACAACCCCCTTCTCATGTGCCATTGGGCTAGTTTGAGAGGGGGCAGCATTACACATTCATTTTGCAATCTTAGTTGATAAATGCCTGCCAAAGAGTCAATATTATTACCTATTTCAGGGAATCTTAATTTCAAACCAGAAATTGTATCAAAACCCTTCTTTGAATGGAAATTTAAAGGTATATTACATATTGGGCAACTATTTGATTTCTCAAATAAATGTATTATATATAAGCTTCTCAGATATACAGAATCAGTTTTATTTGCTTATTTGGAAATATGTCATTATATAAACCAGATTTCAGATAAAATTGAATATATTTGGTACACTTTTAAAATAATAAGGACTTTTAAAATGCTATTAGATGAAATTGGTAAATAATTAAAGGACACAGTTCTCCAACATTGATATAGAAAATCATATATTTTAGAGTGTATGGAACCTAATATGATGCATTACTTTTGGTACTGTTCAAAAGTTAAAACATTTTGCAACAGAATATGGTATTGGGTTTCTAAGTGTTTAGAATTTATATTATTTTTGCAAATATCTACAATTTTATTTCTTGATCAACCAAAATTAGAAAGAAATTTTAAAGAAGCTTTATATATATATATATATATATATATATATATATATATATATATATTTATTATATATAATAGTAGAGAGATTTAAAGCCAATCTCCTTCCTTTAAACAATTTATGATGATGTTACACATGATAATTGAATAATAAAATGTCATGGGTAATATAGAAGTCAGAATAGGGGGAATATATTGGGACATGGGGCAAAATATTGAGGAAGGCAGTTTTTTACCTTAAGAACAGTATGTCTTATAAAGGAGTAATCCTTGCTATAATTATGTGAAGGTGATGCATACATTACACAAAAAAAATCATAGTCTGAAAATTCTATAAAATAAATAAATGTAATACTGAAATAAAAATACACTGTAAAAAAACTGTATAATTTGCATTAAAATGGTAATGAAAAATTGTTCTGCAAGTATCATATTACATGGCAACAATAAAAATTATATTGAAATTATGCAGGAAAAAACTTTTAAGGTGCACAGTAGAAATTGTAATAAAACTACACTGCCCATGCAAAAACCACTGTAACATTCATATTAATATTATGAATTTTAAAGCATAATGTCTTACTTATTATAAAATGAGTTTTCCTGCCTCAGCTTGTGGCCATAGATGAAAATTCTCCTCTCGGTCTGGTGTACTCTCTAAACATTTTTCTCCTGCACACACACATTCCTTACTGGTAAAGGATTAGGAAACTCTGCACAGCTAGCAGAAGAAACGCGTTGAGTTGGAGCCGCATATGCCATATCACACTTGGAGTCATATAGCGGAAACCATACATATTGTGGTGAGTGCGTGAGCAGTGGGGAGTTACACTAGCTGTAACA